>NC_079204.1:48414284-48419284 GCF_026745355.1 Beta vulgaris subsp. vulgaris | reverse complement strand
CCTCTTAACCTATGCATGGAAACTGGAAAGTTATATGAGGAATCCCTCAAAGTTAAAAAGAAAATAAAACGAAACTGAATATGTCCTTCGTAATCAAATAGATGTTATACTTTTTAAATATAGTTGTAATAAAATAGATGTTACACTTCTTTTTTAGGCAACAATCTCTCTCCTATGACCTATCACATGAGTCTTTTTTTCTCTCTCTATCTCTCCATTTCAAAAAATTGTCTAGAAAAATGTGTAGTTAAAAGTATAACATCTATCTTGTTACGGAGAAAGTATATTGATCTATATCATATCATACTCTAAAAAGAAAATAAAAATTATATTATACTATCATATAACTATTATATAAAGCCGAATCCAAAAGAGGATATATACTTCCTCCGTTTTTTAATAAGTGATATGTTTTCCTTTTAGGGAAATGTCACAATAAGTGACACATAGCTCAAAGTAGTAAAAAATTCTTCTCATTTATTACATCTTTGCCATTATTTAATTAATTGTTTCACCTACCTACTTTATCTAATACTCAAATTTGATTGGTTGAACAAGTGGTCTCAACTTTCTCTCTATAGACTCTTATTATTCCCCACTTTCTCTCTGTGTTACTTATTAAAAAACGGAAGAAGTATATCCTACCATAGAACTATATACTTTGTTTTTAAATAAATACTCCACTTCGACTTCTGCACTATTCACATACTCTACTTTAACCATAATTTTTTACATACAAGTAGTTGTATTTGCTATCTTGACATATATTTTCAAAACATTAATTTTCTATTTTTCTTTTACTAATGGATAATTAATTTTATTAATAATCAAAGTTATGCATTGATCTTTGAGTAAGTCAATATGGAGCATTTGTTTTGAAAGTTAATTGTAGTTATAGTTTTCCAAGATACTAGCTTTATAAAAAAATTACTAATTGATAGTTAAATACAATAATGATCAAATTTTTGTATCAACAAGTGTGAAATAAAAATTGAACAACCAAGGTAGAGGTAGACAAGTTGCCCATCGACAAATATAGAAATCAAAGTGAATTTGATCTTAATTCTGATCGATTTTATCGTAGGATGGATACAAGGTAGAGGTAGCGATTATATGGTTTTGATAACCAAACCACTTGCACCATAGGTGGCATAGGAAAAATCGTCGTATGAAATCCCCTCGTCACTTCTATCCACAGTCCCACACTATATTTGGATGAGCTTTGCCTAGTTCCTTCGTGGGAGGAACAACTTTTGTTTCTATCATTGAACAAACATCATTCAATTTTTATGTAACATTTGTTAATATGTCTTATAAAACATTTATCACTTTTTATACAATACTAGTAATTTCTTGTGCAACATTTATCACTTATTATATAACATTGCCGTTTTATTAAACAATATTGGATTATATTTTCCCTCTAGCTTCTTTTTCCCCCTTCCCCAAAAACAACCCGTGTCGACATATTGCCATTAATATGAATGTTCATTGTTACTACCCCTTTATTTGGACCTAATCTCTACAAAAGTACACATGACCCTAAAAGTACACCGTACACGCTAACATATCTACTCTTCACATCACACCAGTTAAAGTTCAATACGAGCATGATACGTTCCTCGATGCAGCGTACCACACATACACCAGAATGTAGGCATTGAAAAGGGTTTGGTTGAAGCATTGGTTTCAAACCCTACAATAATTGCTCCTTGTAATAGGAACTACTGCACTACGCACACACCCATGGTGCGACTCGTGTGCATAGAAACGCACATGTAGTTGACGTGCATGGTGCTTAAGGTGCATCCAACTAGCACGATATGTTCTTCATTAGCACATCTTAGTCCCGTCTTCGATGAAAATCCGTACATTCCTGGCACCAAAGCATTTTCCTATTCAACATTTCTGCAACTCAGGCGCTTGCCTCTTGCTAACTGAAGATTGTGTCCCCCCAATTCCCCATTGTAATTATGTGATAATACAGAACATTTAATTGCACAGATAGATTCCAGAATCCATAGAAACAATGAGAAGACACTAATAGACTAATAGTTGTCGTGTGTGAGTTTCAGCCCTTGGGACAATCACAATACCCCTGCATCGCTGAAACTTTCTATATCTGCTTCTTCAAATATTTGAGCCATATGGAAAGGGAAAGGATCGACGAAAATCTTACGAAACAATCTTAATAGAGCTGAGGAAACTCTAACCAAGTTGCTAATGTCTCGGTAAACCTTCATCATTACAGAAAGGGGTATCCTTGAAAAAACCATCCCTTCTTAACTACAAATTTTGTATGGACCGAGTCCACAATAAATTTATTGTAGATCAATGCTTACTTTCCCACAAGTTACCTGTTTGTTTTCCAAGTAAGTCTTCTAAGGATTTGAGTTACCATTTTTTTCCACAGTAAAACAGTCAAACATATAAAAATGGTAACTCTAGCATGGCCATGTCAAAATGATTATTAAATAACATAATAATGTAACTTATGCATTAATTTACAATTGTACAAGCTTTTATGTTTTCCTTTTCCACCATTCAACATTCCTCCTCACTAGTTTTTGCAATTTCTTTCAGATTAAGCACTTGAATATACATACTTATGTTACACAAAAATAAAATTCCCCTTTTTTCCATTGTTAAAGATTCTTCTTTTCTTTCCTATCAAAAAATAAATGAAATTTCTTACCCCCCCCCCCCCCCCCAAGCTTTTGCTTTTTCTTTCACTTGAAGATACCCATTCCTAGAGACAGTCTTGATTTGTCCTAACGACGCACATGAACGACGATAAACAAATAAAGCACATCAGAAGACAACAACCAGTTAATACGGAACGCTAGCCTGTCTGTTTTCTTAATAATGAATAATATATGAGTCTGCATACAAAATTAACCATTTATAACTGAGACAAGCTGACAATTATTAATTATACTTAGGACAAACTTAAGTAGATTAACAAAATCTGAAATTACTCGTCTGCAAGAATTTCAATGAAACCAGTACTAAACTAAGACAAGTTGTTTCCGCAAAACAATATCACTGTCAACAATATTCTAAAACATATGGAACAAAACACGGTTAATAAAAAAGTTCAAACAAACAGACCTTGATCCACCTCTGACATATTCCACCAAACTAGTAGGATGTCGTCAAAGAAAGTTCATTATTTTATCAAGATCAACTTGTTTTTATAATTGGATTGTATCTACCAAATATTCAATAGAATCAACCAGTTTCTAAGATAAAAACCAAAAATAAAGCAAGAAGTTTGAAATGCCAAGGTAAGAAGTCATACCTTGTTTAGCTGAAAATGACATGATGAGTTAATCTCCCAAATTTATCAAAACTCACTTTATCAACGGCCCCGAAAAGAGCTTGCCTTGAGGGAGTGTTAGGTGGCAACACAAAATGTTTTACCAACCAGAGTTTAATATATATAAACAGATTAAAGAATGATAAATCTTTTCTTCATTTTGATGTAAGAAACATAAGATTCAAACATACGCAACGAAGTATAAATGGTTACCCACCAATTACCACAGAAGTTAAGGGGAAAAGGATATACTTGGAAAACTATTGAATATTGTGACTCTATTCACTATTTTAAGCAATAGTAAGCATCAAAAGGCGGCAAAATAGATACTAGACTAAGACTCAAAGACATAAATTTGGTTCTCATATAGTCGACATACAGGCCAAGGGATTCTACAAGGTACACAAAACATCGAATCACAAATTCACCAGTTTGCAGAAAAGGGGTAAAACATCATACCCATATCTAACATTAGCCACTAACCGAAAGAGAATGGGCACCAGAGCGTCAGCAGCTTCTTTATGACAAGGGGGAAAACAGGTGCCATCCAAAATGAATCCAGCTAAAGATTGGAAAACAAATCCATCAAGGTCTTACAGCATCGAGTCTGTACGAGCAGGCAACCTTCTGAAGAAATTAAGCGGAACAGAAGGGAGCTTATGACGGAACCTTGGGTGTCTCAGGACGTAAAACCCAGTTAGAAGAGCCACGACCTGGAATGGTGTCACATACAGAACAATGGCAGCAATCAGGCAGAATATAACGAACAATGCGGTGGCTCTTGGGTCTCGCCAGCTCAGCAAAGACTGGAGCCTCTCACCCTGAGTTGCCAAGTCACCAACAACAGTCTGGATCCTCCCAGCGATACTCCTCAAACGATCATACCTCATCCTCACAATATCAGCTGGCTTAGAAGTTGGAAATGTATCAAATTCTTCATCCAATTCATCGGGGTGTGCAGAATCTGCATGAGAAAGGCGGGTATCCATGTGGGGTGGATGCCTTGGCCTCCATCTATAGTACCACACTCCAATCAGGAACAGATACAAGAATATTGTCGGCAAAATCAGTTCTGGGTACATGACCAAAATAAAGAACAAGATGTGGATAAGAACTGTGGTGATGGGGTTTTTCCAGTTGCATATTTGATCAAACCATCTTCCAACAGCAATAATCCCACCCAAGACATTCATGATTCTGAAGAAATTTGCCTTGCTCCGCCTCATACTCCACATATGAGAACTCACATCCAACATGAACTCGACCACTTCCTTCCTCAAAGGTGGCTCAGCACGACTCAACCTCATAGACACAATCTGAGTGGCTTGGTGCCTCAAGTTATCAAGCTGACTCACAGTCAAGGGATGAAGGTAATGCATCTTTGGCAGCAATGGATGAGAGTACATATGCATCATATTGAGCAAAGACGAACATGTGAACCTAACAGCCAGTTGGATTTCACCCATCTTCTTCACACCAGAAGGATGCAACACCAAAAGCGGGTATGCGTGAGTATATACACGATCAGTTTCGAGGGTGGAAAGACGAATCCTCACTTTACCAATTCTCGAGTCTCTTGCAGCGCCACCTTTATCTCCCCCTCCATGTAAATGACAGTTGTCAAATACTCCGACAGTGAGGACAGTGCAAGGATCAAACACCTCCCATGTATATTGCTCGT
>NC_079204.1:48314284-48409284 GCF_026745355.1 Beta vulgaris subsp. vulgaris | reverse complement strand
GACTTTGGCGCAAATCGGTTTCGTGCAAGGTGCACGAAACAAATTCCATTGTTTCGTGCAGATTGCACGAAATGGAATCATTTGTTTCGTGTAGTCTGCACGAAACGGAATCATCTGTTTCGTGTAGTCTGCACGAAACGGAATCATCTATTTCGTGTAGTCTACACGAAACAGACTAATCATGCATTATGAATTTGCGGGAAAAATTCACAACTTCAATCGTAATTGCGAAAAAAAAGTTCACGACTTCAATCATAATTACGAAATTTTTTTACAACTTACATCAGATTGAAACTCAATTGGGTCAAAATTATGGTCCATTGAATATGAAATTAAAATTTGTAGAGATCTTCAATGAAGTTTTTAATATCTAATAGTTAGAGAGGAGGAGAGAATATTTTTAGAGAGAGAAAGGGTTTTTAGAAAGAATATGATAATAAGGGTTTTTTGGGGTTTTTTTAAGGCTGCATTAGTAAAGTGAGGTTGCGTTTAGCAACACCCATAATTTCTCATATCTAAAAATAAAAAAACCCTACTCACAACTCCCATAGGGGAGAAGGATATCTCCACAACAGAGACTAAAAACCTCATAACAAGGTTTGAAGAAATCTCATAAAGAGTTACTAATTTATTCAACAAAATAAGAAAATGAACTACAAGCTGAAAATAAAAGGGGAAAAGGGGATTACCATGGATGAAATCATCCATGGGATCCCCTAAACTGTTGAATAAGGGGTAGAGGAGAACAAGGGATAGAGGAGGCTACGGTTTTAGAGAGAAAAGAGAGAGCAGGAGCGGCTAGGCTATTACTATTAGTAGCTTTTTGATAATAGTGGTTTGAGAATGAGTGAAAATTATATTTATGTTCTAAAGATTTTTAATACTACCTCCGTTTTTTATTATGTGCAACGATTAAAAATAGAGAGGGAAAATGTCTAATCGTTGCAAATAATAAAAAACGGAGGTAGTATTACTACCCTTACTAAGGTATCCCTAAACCTATCATGAGCCTATTCTTTTATCTGATTTTTATTATTCTTGTAATTTTTTGTTAATCTTGTATTAGTCTTGTCTTTCAATATTAGTTTTTTTTTCTTGTATGTCTTATTCCCATTATATATTCACCAAAAATATATTTTTTACAAATAATAAAAAAGTACAAACGTACAATAATGGATTATGCCCATGTCCTTAATATATTTGCAATTTGTCAACTCATAAATTTGAATATTTAAAAAACATTAACTTTTATAGATGTGGTTAAAATTATTACTAGTATTACTCTCTCTTTTCCCCAATATATATTCACCCAACATATTTTCTTTAATAAACAACAAAAAGTATGAGAAAAAATTATATCCATGTCCTTATTGGTTATTTTACACAGTCAAGTAGCAATCAGTTATGAGTTACTTACTAAACGCATTTACACAAACAGCTAATACAATCATCTAATACAATCAATGATAAACTATCACCTAATACAATCAGCTAACAACTATCTGCTAATTGACAAACATGACCGTTATCGAGTTATTGGGTTTTGTGGAAAAATTGTATGCATGGTCGTCATGGATAGAGAAATGTGTGGTAAAATCAGCTTTCTTTCAAGAATTGATGACCTTGAAAATGTCATGTGGTGAAGAAATGTCTGTGGATGTTGTGTACGGAAACTCGAGTCCAATAATGGATACGGTGTTCATACGGGTGGGAACATGGTGGTGTCCGAGTATGATGTGAAGTCCAATGACTCATGTAGTTTTAACACGTGGACAATTCTGATGGCTAAGTAAAGGTGCGTTCTATTCAACTTATTGACCCTAAACTTATTGGACCTAATCTGAACTGAACTTATTGGAACTTATTAAACCTGATTGGACCTGATTGAACTTGATTGGAACTTATTGGACCTTATTGGAACTTATTGACCTTATTGAAACTTATTAGACCTTATTGGCCCTGATTGAAACTTATTAGACCTTATTGGACCTGATTGAAACTTATTAGACCTTATTGAACATGATTGAAACTTATTTGACCTTATTAGACAAAAACATTGACCATGAATAACATAAATATTACCACTAACGTAAATACTACCCCTCAAATTTTTTTATGGAGTAATAATTATTATAATTCGTCCTTTAAAAAATAATGATTATTAATTATCTCTTATGATAATTAATTTAACAAAAAAATTTACTATTTATATATTTGCCTATACATAACTTTCACCACTAATATATCTAATAGTCTTGTTTTAAATTTATCATGGAACCAAGAGCTGATTTAAATTTGACTGACAAGACGAGAACAAAGAATATGGAGATAACTCGGGCGAAAACTGCAGATGAAATATGGTTGGATGTTGGTGAAGAAAACGTATTGATTGAAGAGGATGATGTAGAAGATGAAGAAAGATACTCCAGTGATGATAATGAAGCAATCAATTGATAACATTTATATCTTTCATTGTTATTAGTAATTAACGAAAATATGTTATCTCTAGTTATTTAAAGACGAATTGCAAAATATTGTAATTGTAATAATTATTATTATTGTTAACCTTAATTATTTGACCATGATTATAATATTATTTAATAGCAATATGAATGATCAAATACTCCCTCCGTTTTCTAAAGATCTTCCCACTTACTGTTCCTACAGATACCAAGGAAAATCAAGTTGTGTGTGGCATGGTGTGAGTAAAGTAGGAGAGAGAAAGGGGTTAAGATAAATAAACAAATAAAAAGGGGTTAAAGTAGGAGAGAGAAAGGGAGTAAAATTGAATTAATAATGTAATGGTGGACCATATGATAGTGACATGAGAGGGTAAATAGGGAAATTTGTGTTGCCAAATAAGGAATAAAGCAAAAGAGGGAAGATCTTTTGGAAATACCCTTAAATGGAAAGAGGGAAGATCTTTAGAAAACGGAGGGAGTAATAGACAATAATACAAGTATAATACTATACATTGTGGTACTTTAATAAAAAATGCTAATAATAACATAATCAACTAATAGTAATATGAAGGGTTTTTTGTCCCAAACTACCTTTAACTTTTATGTTTTTGCGAGAAACTACCTTATCAAAAAATTATTGTCCCAAACTACCTTACTTTTACCATTTTGTTGTTGACAACTACCTTAGGCCGATTTCCGACGTTGTCTTTTGTTTTTTCCGCTTTTTTATTGTCACATTATATCACTTGACCTCTTCAAACCCTTTTTTTAATTTTCCCCACCCTAATTTCCTCATTTTCCGGTGTGCGCGCGCTCTCTCCCTCATATCTATGTGACACTTTGTACCACCAATCCACCATTAAATTCCTCTTCTACTTAAACTAAAATTGAAACAATCACCCTCCTCAATTCCCACAAGGGTAATTTTGTTTTTCCCACAATTTTGAACTGAAAAAACAAAAGTCAATGTCGGAAACCGGCATAAGGTAGCTGTCAACAACAAAATTGTAAAGTAAGGTAGTTTAGGACAACAATTTTTTTATAAGGTAGTTTCTCGCAAAAACTTGAAAGTTAAAGGTAGTTTGGGACAAAAAATCCTAATATGAATAATAAAATAATAGACATAATACAAATAAATAATAAAATAATAGACATAATACAAATAAATAATAAAATAATAGACACTAATACAAGTAATACTATATAATCATTGTGGTACTTTAATTATGAAAACTAATAATAACATAATCAGCTAATAGTTATATGAAATTATGAATAACAAAATAATGGACAATAATACAAATGTTTATTAAAACATTGACTATTTGGACCTTATTGGACCTTATTAGACCTGATTGGAACTTATTGGACCTTATTAGATCTGATTGGAACTTATTGCACCTGATTGGAACTTATTACACCTGATTGGAACTTATTGCACTTGATTGGAACTTATTGGACCTTATTGGACCTTATTGGAACATATCCCCTTATTAGACCTTATTGCAACTTATCTGAACTTATTGGACCTGAAACTTAATTTTTTAAGTTGAGCAGAACGCACCCTAAATGTGTGATGATGGTTCGTGCTCATAGTTAGGGGTGTGCACCGGTCCAGAATCGGACCGGTGGATGAGAATCGGTCCAGAATCGATCGAGATGCTTCTCTAAACGTTAATATTTCCAATTGTGTATAAGTAAAAATTACAAAAATTTGATATTTGGAATCTTTGCATTAAGACGAATTTTACAAGACCCACTTGATTATGTTTTTTTTTATACAATAATGTGAGATAGCTTAACAAAGTTGGTTGATGAAGAGTGTCAAAAACAAAATAATGCAATTAAAAAGAGGGGAAGTGTAATGATATAAATATAACAATGAGAAAAATATGTGGAATATCTATACTTTTTATGAGTTAGAAGATCGAATTGTAAGATACAAGGAAAAGAGATTAAGGGCGCATACTCTCCACCATAATTTTCATGAATTTATCTAAACTTATTAGATTATAACTGAACTAATTACAATATATCTAATTCGAACTTATTACCTTCCTCATATATGAATTCCATTTGCTCTTGTACTAAATACCAACTTACCATTTCATTTTGTTCTTCTAAATACCTTCTATTTCCTATAGATGGCTATAAATATTAATAGTCAAAGTTATGAATTTTTCATATGATGCAATAGAAAAATATAGAGGAAATATCTTTATGTGAAATAGAGAAAATGCTAGGTCCCACACCTAGTATACTTGCACAATACTTGTAAACTCATATTCCAAGATTTAAAATTAGATATCTAATAATCATCTAGGCATTTTTTTTATAGAGAATAAGACTCAAGCAAAATACTTCTTATATGAGAACGTGAAGAAAATTAAACAATGATTCGTTTTAGTAAAAATGTAGTCATGTATTATGATATTACATTACAATTCTCTTCCTAAAAAATAGTTACTTTTGGTTCCATAAGTTCGAACCAGCTTTAAACCTAAGATAAAATTAGAACCGCTCAGGTCCAACAATACCTAATAAATTCAGCCCAAATAAATTCAAATAAAGAAAATGCACCCTTAGTAATCTCATCTTCTACGTAGAAGTTCTTTGTTAATAGTAAAGAAAAAAAGGAAGACTTAGGAAATCCCACAACGAAACACCTAATATATCATTTACAAGGATGGAACTTTGAAGCATGGAAATTATAAGTTTTAATGAAAAATTAAGAATTAACTAAGTAGTCAACCTTGACAATTCGATCTGGAACATTATCTGCTTCTCCGTGGATGTCACCGATACTCCAGCCATTAAAAGTAGCAACTAGAATCGGGTATTTTCAATGAATTTTGCAATACTTTATGTAGGAATTGTTTTCATATATATACACATGTATCATTAGAGCTACGCAAATTTGACAATCACAACAGTAAAAATAGATGCAGTAAGAAATATGTGGCTGAACTCGAGCAACATAAAATCTTGGGAGGTTGCATGATGAGATCCAACCACCTTTTAATGATGAGATCCAACATAAAATCTACGCAAAAACTTTTTCTGAATATTTTCTTTTAATAACTCAATGGGGACTTCAAGTTTGTCATTTCTCAAAGATAATATTCTTCCGTGGATCACCCAACATCTTGGTTAAAAAGAAAGAGCAGCTACAGACTACAGTAGTAAGACAATTTAGACCAACATAAGAGGAGAGACCTTTCAAAACAAAATAATGCATCATTTGAATAAGATATGCAATCAGACAACTGAAGAAACTCCAGCATCAAATTTCACAATGTGGGTGAAACTACAGAAACTAAATATTACAGGGATTCTCATTACACGAAAAATTGAGGATGAGATTAGCTAGTGCAAAATGATGCAACCTGCACAAATGCTAGCTGGTGCAAACACTTCAGACTACGATGTAAGCCTGGTTATGAGTCGTGAACATTAACTCAAAGGATGCTGATAAATATGAGACTCAAGTCGAAGATCAAAGCAGAGAAACATCCTCCAACACCATCTCGATCAAAGCTTTATACAAGAAGTCTGCATTAGTCCCCATGTAAGCAATAGAGTTGGCGAATATTGCCAGAAGCTGCAACAGAACCAAAAGGAAACCAGTTATAAATAGCATATCAAACACCCATTTTTGATTGGGAGGGGGAATAGACCTGGCAAAACGGTAGCTCATCTCGGTTTTGGATCGGGTATATTCTCATTCGGGTCAATTTCGGGTCGGGTCCATTTCAGTATCGGGGAGGGATAGAGGATGGTATGACAAAGTTATTTGCTCTTTGACAGCAGAATGACCCACATACTCTTCCTAGAAGTGCAAAATAATATTATCCAAGAACAAAAAGTTCGTAAACAAACTATGCAAATAATTATATCCTAGATTTCTAGTTTCCAGAAACTTGTTCAGCAACTTATAAAGCACACAAGGAATTCAAGTTTCAGTGACACGTCAAGAGATTAAGCCTTTACCGTATAACCAGTCTTTGAATAATACATGAAGGGCACATGATAGTTCTCGCTTCTTGCTCTCATCAAGTGGGGTTTCTTGCAGTACTTGCTTAACCTCCCCCAAATTTGTATTCTACAAGAATAAATAAAGTCATTTCTAAGCAACATTTCAAAAGCTAACAATCATGAAATCAAAAATACTAGAAGTAATCCAGAAGTCGAGCTTTTACTAGGAAGTAGTAACATACATTTTTATGCTGAGAAGCCATATAAGCCTCAGGCAAAGAAAATGGGTTGTCTTTAGTGGCTCCAGGAACTTCACCATCAAACCAGTTAGGAATCTGCATAACCACATAAAAACGATAAAGTCCATCAGAATTAAAATTAGATTTTATTGAAAACATCGCCACCAAGGAGACCTACCCATAGCCTCTTCCATAATTAGAAAATTATTTCTTCAAAAGAGCAGGGAAATCCACTAACGTTTTAAAGATGAAAACAAATGAAGAAGAGATGAAAATGCACAGGGAACGTGAGATGATAACAAAAAGCTAATGCTAGAATAAAGCAACATAAACATAAAGGTAAATAGGAATATGGAGTTTTAAGCTTACCAAAAAGTTTGTAAACTGATCCGGATCCAGCAATGCAGCTGTCTCAGCTTGAACATCAGAAACACCTGCAGGGTGTGATAACGAATCATGTGGATCAACCACACCGAGTGTCAAAGGTTCATTCCATTGGTTAATAGTGGGATCAATACCCACAAGACTCATATGTTCCTCCAATTGTGGGTAAAAAGTATTGTATGGTGCCACCTGAAAGATTTTTAAGAAGACTATCCTTCAGAAGCAAGCATCAGGAATATGCAAGAAAAAACAAGCAAAGCTTCACAATACACGGTAATTAAGACTTAAAGCACATAAATAGATAAAAACAAGATAAACATCGGCAAACAAGAAATTTCCATCCTCATTCTAAGCAGAGATTTCCCATCCTTGTCTCAAGTAGAAAATATAATTTCACCAACGATATCAATGAGTTGCCCAACTGTCTGATGTGGACACTGAAGGTTAGGAGGGTCTAAACCAACATTTAGAATATGACAATAAAAACTGATCAAAGGGAAATATGAAATAGACTCTTCCAAGTTCCAACTAAAACCTTCCTTGAAAAATCAGCTTTCAAATTTAATTATCTAAGCAACATTTCAAGCTAAGAATCAGCAATTGTAACCAAACTAAGCTAACATTTCGACAATCATGTATAGCTTATATCACCATCCTTGTCTAAGAACTTCTTATATGGTCTTGTACAGTCTGCAAAACCACCAATGTGATAAGAACCTCTCCAATCCCCTTTAGTTTCGTATTGAAGTTTATCTCAAGGTCAGTCCATCAGGAGTGACAAGAACCTGTATTAAGATTTTGTAGTCAATGCCAACAAAGAAATCAATACATTGAGCCAAACCCACCAAACTGTCACCATTCCTTAATATCTTTTGAAGAAAGGTAATTTCAGTTGCAGGTCAGAGACCAGCCACACAAATTGATGATTAAGTTTGCAAATCTTTTTCACAATACAAACATGCCCATTAATCACACAGCCATCTGAGGTACTCTTATCAATCAGTCTGAGGCTGGGCCAAACTGAAGTACTCCAATAGGTTAAAATCTCAAAGCACACTTAAAATTGAAGGCCGCACAAACTCTCTCCCTCTCTCTCTCTCTCTGTTGTACGTCAGGTTTGCTGCTTACTGATCAAAGTTCATATGATGTCTAGTAACCTCATATGCAATCTAATAGAGCTACTAGAAAGCACAACAGGAAGGAAACATCATCTGAGGAACACTCCTCATATGCCAGTGCCAGCAACAGCTCCTCCCCCTCCAACATTGATACACCAAGCAACAGGGAAGACGAAAAAGATGAGGAAGAGGATGCATGTTCATTACTTCATCCCTAGCATTAACAAAGGCAACAAATAACCCAGATAGCAAAAAACTATGTTAAAGTCCAAGTGACTTCGAAGACTAGCTAGCTCTAGCAAGTCATTGTCCTTGATTGCCTTTGCCCCTTGCCTTTGCTTCCTTTGTAATTTCAAATTTTTCATATTAAAGAATTTCTTTTTCCCAAAACTTTTGTCTTTTTCAGTTTCTTTTTGTACTTTAAATTGAAATCTCAAATATTCAATAATACAAGTAAACAAAACTAAAGAATAAGAGCTAGAGACACAAGCAAAATAAACAAAGACGCCGTGAAAAACAAGGGGCACGGGGAGAAACCTTAACTCTCATGAACCAATTAGTACCCTTTAAATCAGGGAGATAAGCTGGCATATTAATGGACATCAGAAGACTGAAATAAAAAGATTCGTCCATTCAAATGTGTCCATACCCTCGGCCTCTCATCGAATTTTCAAAAGCCTGGCCAACCTACTGCTTGGAGCCTTGGACACACTTTATCCTTGTGACTATCTCAACCATCATTTGACTAAGTTGGGACGCTAAAGTTCTTAAACATGTTCATAAGAACCCCCATTAACCTATGAAAAAAACATATATGGCCCATGCAAGTGCATCAAAGCATACATCCTACCAGGGCATTTTAGAGATCTGGATCTTCCCCAACTCGAAGAGCCAACACAGAAGCAGCCATGCTTTGTTTGTAAGGTATGGGGAAAGACTGGCAGAAGAAAGTTCTCCAAGACCTAGAATGGAGATACATTAACATAAATAGTATGATTGGTCACCTTAGTTACGTTGCTATGTATATGACCCCGGGGAAGGTGGAAAACCCTAAACCCTGCAATACAAATGCGTCTGCCAAAATCAGAAGCAAGCAAGTGCAAGAGGTGTTACACCACCATGTGTGAAGTGGACTTCAAGTATCTTTGAAAATCACAAGATGAAGATGAGGCACCCAACACTTAATTTTCTTAGCAGGATAGTTCACTAAGTTTCATTGGTGAATTCTTTTCATTTTATTAATCATTAGGAGCAGAAATCATTGAGCGTTATCAATGAATTCCAAGTGCCACTAATGTGCAATTGTGCATGATCATGTAGCACAATTAGGGTACTTACATAATAATGTTCTGATGAATTCGAATAAATTTTAGGCCTTGTTTGGTTGACAAAACAAATCATGGGAAGTGCAAATTTTTCTAGGAAGTAGAAGTATATGAAGTTGTTTGGTTGGCAAAATCATGGGAATTTGTACTTCCTAGAAAGTTCTACTTCCTCCAAAATGGAGGAAGTTACTTACCTAGGTCCCCCTAGGTAAGTAGAGCTTCTCAAGGAAGTTCTACTTCCCATTATCAACCAAACACAATTTTACACTTCCTAGGAATTTCAAATACATGGAAAAAATAACTTCCTAGGAAGTATGACTTCCTATATACAACCAAACAAGGCCTTATTATATGACAACTTCAATGTCATCGCTTACATTATTTTCCTGCTACTTTTCAGATTTAATTAGTTTGATTTTAAATTCATTTGACTAACTTTATAGTCATAATTTGCATAGTTTCATACAATCAACAACACATATTAGGGGGAGACTTTGTTATATAAATTTTTAGAACAGTCCTAAAGGACAAGGCATAATTCCATGCTCTAAAACATGGTTAACCCAGTACAAACAACTTCAGACCTAGCGCATAGCAATTGGACAACAACTGCCAAAAGTTAGTTCAAAAGAAGCAAGTGGGAACATGAAACAACAGTTAAGGACCAGAGAATTTCACCGTCATGGGATCAATGCTGTAAATACTAAATACAAAGATATGATAAACAAT
This sequence comes from Beta vulgaris subsp. vulgaris, assembly GCF_026745355.1. NCBI lineage: Eukaryota > Viridiplantae > Streptophyta > Magnoliopsida > Caryophyllales > Amaranthaceae > Beta > Beta vulgaris. The sequence continues at coordinate 48,399,052 of NC_079204.1, read as the reverse complement.
GAAAACAAAAAACGCCGAACAAATGCGTCTAGTTTCTTAGTCTTTACTTGGTCCCTTGCTATAGGGTATAACTTAGTCTAGGTTGTATCAGTAGCATAGCCTAGCTATGTAGCGTGGGGACGGCTCATGGTCCCCTGAAAAAAGTACCCTAAATTGCACTATTTCATTTTTCATGTTTGCTGAGATGCTTCTTTGAATGTCAATATTTCTAATTGTGTACAAGTAAAAGTTAGAAAAATTGATATTAGAAATCCTTGCATCAAGACGAATCTAACACCACCTCACTTGAATATGTTTTTTCTCATATGATGATATGAGGTAGCTTAACAAAGTTGGTTGATGAATAGTGTCAACGAAATAGTGCAATTAGAAAAATACAGAGGAAGTATATTAGGATTTATTTTTTCTAGGGGAGTGATTCTGAAGATGCAAAAGCAGCAAATAACAATGGCATACCTGTAATTTATGATTATCACCGATTACAAGAGGCCCTTGATTGACTCCCAAGAAAAACATGCACTCGCGACAGTTGGCAATACAAACTCGTTTAGCTGCAGAGATGACATGAACTCGCTCGCAATGTTCTACTCTTAAGGCCTGTTGACATGATGATTGTCATAACAACTTTGCTGTCAGATTCACGTCTAACTCAGAACTCACATTCACGCATCTTCAAATAAATTAGACAAATACAAAAGTTCATGGTATAGTCAAGGTACAGAAAGAAGAGAGAGATGACCCATTTCTTAATTAAATCATTACCTTGCCAACGGCACCAAGAACTATGGTCGCGTCAGAGCAGCCATATATGGTGGCATATTTCAAGGGTGCTAATACATAAATAACACAGTCATGGCAGTTTAACACCTGCACCATGAAGGGTGTTAACAACATATACTTAAGTATAGCACTTGCAACTAAGAAAAGCATATATATACATATATAAATTTTGTGCTTGCTCCCAAAGCATCCCCGATCTCCTTCCTAGAATTGAAAATAGACCCGGGGGGGAGAGGTTTGTCCAGACTCATACCACAAATGGTAATGATTTGTTTCTACCAAATTGTCTTACAATCTCATTACAATATCATTAATGTTCTCCACTCCTAGCTGACAACAAAGGTTGATCAAAGAGTAGACAAGCACATGACCAAGAATGGTCGTGAATGATATATCAGATCTCTTATGTGTGCATGTGTGTGAGAGACTGCATATTGCAATAATTGCATTATCTCACAAGCATCCAATTTGATTGCTCACAAGGACAAATCGCCAGGCATGGGACAGAACAGCATAAACAAAGTACTCCCTTTGTGCTTATATAAGCTACTTGTTAGTGAATAATAACCATTTATCATAGATATTATAGAAATTAAGACATCCTCATAATTTTTTTTGGATATATTTACATTCTTAGAGAACCCTGCTGAAATGCTTTACTTATTTCAGTGTGTCTTACGAGTAGTCACCTTTTCTTTGATACCTTTCTATACGAGCGTTATTTGGTAAAAGGTTCAGTGATTCCAGAGCCATTAGGGTGTCAAAGTTCCTCATAATGTAACATGCCTGTGCCAACTTGAGGAAAGCCTCAAAGATTGAAAAGTTGGCTCATTTATACTACTTATTTGTGGCCTTTTCTTTTGATAAACAATTCATTATTTCTAAAGCTTCTAGAGGGACAAGTTCATAATCACATGCCAACCTTAAGAGAAGAACCTTTAACTTCAGCGGCTTGTTTCACAAAGGAGGACTTAGAGATCCCTTCAATAAAAGTCAGTCCTCTAGAGCTTGTTGAAGCCTTAGCTGAGTTTGTATTGGCATCGGCCATAGCAATGTCTTGATCAGAACCACTTGATGGACCATTTTCCTTAGCAGTGGCCCTCTCAGCAATATGTTCCAAGGCATCAGCTATCTTCTGAAGAAGCCAATCATGAACTTGTGCTGCAGGTACAGGTGCAGCAGGCATATCAGGGTCTGAATTTGCGAAAAAGGGTGCCGCTTGGCTCAATGGTACTGCTTCAGATCCCTTAAACTGAATCAGAAAGCCAAGGTGCTCAAATCTCTCCATGGGCAATACCTGTCATAGACAAGACAAAAGCTCTTCTTCTTCATTTTTCAATTGCCTTTTGTATAGCTTTCACATTTTTCCAAGTACAAGAACCAAGTCTAAAGGACAAAGAAAAAAAAACATTCACAGTTGGAGAAATACTGAAATAGTGGCATTTTTTAGGCAAAGAAGCAATAATTTATGTTTGACTTCAAGTCATGCATAATCCAAAGTTCACCTTAACGATACTTACATACAGCATCACTTTAAAAAGGGAAAAAGATTAAGCTCTGCACATCTCACATAAAATTCTCAATCATGATAATTGAAACTCAAGATCAGACTAAAATACTAAAATTTTCAAGATAAAAGAGAAAATTATCACTTCCAGGATTTAACAATTCTACACTATATAGAGAATAATATTGCAACTAACCAGAGATTCGTCACCTTCCCCTTCCACTGGCTCTGCCAAAAGGGTGAGGATATTTGGTAAATGCTTTTGTAAGTAGGATAATTGATGAGCTTCTTCATCTGCTTGTGACGGCATAAATTTGCGAGTATTGCTGCGTACAAGCTGCGAAAGGAAGAATCATCTTGCAGTCAGACAATTCATAATGATATAGCACCAAAAGCAGATGAGGACATCATTCATATCACTTTGTCTGGGGGGGGGGGTGTTGAGTAGTAAACCTAAAAAGTAGCAAGCTGAAGAACTATTCGCTGAATTTTAATCAAGACAAATCCCTATCTTTACTAAAAATTACTCATCTTTGATTTCCAATTAAACAAAAAATTTAAGCATATAACAGTAATTTGTACAAAATCTGGTGCATCTTAAAAAGAGTGCAGGAATAAGTTCAAAATTAGAAATACGACAGTAACTTCGGAGAAGCCAGTGAGAAACCAAATTGAAGAGTATCCTGAAGCATCTCTTTAAGATTCCGCCAGCAGCACTGACACCATAGAAATTATGGAGCCTGCGACCATAGGTGCAGCACGCACGCAGGCAAAATGCAGCACGCATTATGATAATTCGAAAAATAAGATTATATTAAATAAAACAACTAGCCACAGAAGAAGAATATATCCAAAATCATATATTATAGTAGAAAGGAGAAAAGACCACTGATTTCTCCAAAACAATGCATTAGTTATACCAGATAGTTTCAGAAAGATTAGTATAAAAGGAATAAGAAACACTGATTCTCCAAAACAATGCATTAGTTATACCAAGATTGTGTCAGAAAGATTAAAATATTTAGTAGATTTAGATAGTAAGCATTTTAGAATCTACGACATTTGATGACACGCCCAAAGCTATGTATGCCGTCTAGACTGAACCTTATCAAAATCACCTCACCTAGAGCCATGAAGGTGAATACTTTGTGCATCCCAGCACCAATCATGCTCTTTCATACAACATCAACTCCCAATTTTGACTTCACATCTCAATATAATATACCAGCCATCCTTTCATACAACATCAACTCTACACCTTGTGTGTCTCATATCTGAGCGATGCCTTCCCTTCTCATCTCCCTTTTCTTTCTATCTCCAACTTCTTCCATTGTTTTCTACTCTTTCTCTTACCACGGCGCCTAGAAAACCAATTACTAATACAACAATAAGAGAACAATTGATCGATCTCATAAAAGAGAGAGAGCGAAACCAGACAAAATCTATCATCAACAGCATACCCCTTCAAAGTTAGTTGTGCCATTCAGAGTTCCATTGAGATAGACCAAGTAGGGGGTGATCTATTTTCAGAAGAGATTTCAAACAGAGTGTGACTCCTCCTTCCTGGGTGTGTCTACTAAAGTAACAGTACGCACTACATGCACTCCTACTTCTAGTACTTTTTGTTCCCTTCCGAAAAACAGCACTGAGAAAAAAATATACGACATATGACTTTGAAGATCAAAACATTGAACTTATAGCATTATATCATAGTCATAGTTTTAGAAATACAATCTTATAGAAGTAATTAAAATAAATATTGAAACGTATGCTCACTTTATGACTCAATATAGATTTAATTTTGGAAGTAAGCAAGGTTTAACAATCAGAGGCAAATGTAGTATATCATTATGAGACACAGCAGCAAGATAATAAAGTCTCCCACAGATGTCTTTAAAAACCAATATCGTAATAGATCTATACTTAAATTACATAGATCTAGACCTCTTGAACCTGCTAAATGTGGGATCATTTCCATTTTCATATAGGTAGATTGTGATTGTTGTGAGAGAGAGTGGCCAGATAATGGAACATTTAGATGACACATAATCTGATGCTCATTTTTCCCTTTCTCTCACACCTAGAGTAAGTAACAGCGACAGCGACAACGACAATCAGAACTAATTATCATTTGATGCACGTTGTTCCAATCCTGATTGCCAAGGGAGGGGAGGGGGAGATCTAATACGGAGTACTTTTACTCGTAATTTGCAACGGCTTCTCGGTGCAACGAACTCTCAATAAAGTTTCTCTCCTCCCTCTATTTCTTTTATCAAGAAGAGAAAGTTGTAAGCGCCTTACATCTAGGACCACCTAATCCTGTCTTTCTCCACAGCAGCCTTAAGGGCAATAATAGAATACTATTGAGTTTCCACAACAATGAACTTATAGAAATCTTTGACCTCAGCGGACATAAAACCTTCCATAGTAGCTAGAAATAATAGAATCTCGTGCCAAATTCTCATCCATGGAACAAACATACAAACCTATTAGCATGACAGAGCATATCAATCAGCTCCATGATTTGAATCACAACAATAACTGACTTCTGTATATGACAGCCTAGCTTCAAAGCATTTAATTATGCCAGATTAAAACTCTATACAAGCCAATGATCTCACCCCCAAACACTTCTTCCTCAAAAGAAAATAACAAGCGCTTTCCTAGGATGACGAAAGTAAACCAACTTAGGATCTTGAATTTAACAAAACCATTAAAATATTTGACCTACTTAGCCATGTCAATAACTTGCATTAATTTTCAAGGTGTCTCCCCGTTTCATATACAGCTAATAGCCCACTTTGAAGGAGCAAAAAAGATAATTCATCTTCTCTCTCACCGTGTAAAAAAGCTCATATTTCAAAAGATATCAGAGATGAAAACAAAGTACCTCGAATAGGTGAAAACTTTGGCAGGTATGGCATCATTTCTTTAGATGAGATAAATTACCAAAAGAGGACAATATAAATCCCAAACTAACTCAGAGACATCATTTTTGAAAGCGGGGGGGAAGGGATCTCTTTTCTACGAAGAGTAAAAAGCATCCTCGACGTATTTTGGCATTGCATATATAGATAAAGTTGTCACTAACATCTTCCAATTCCTATCAAAGCCAAACAAAGTACAGCTAGAAAATGCTCCGCCTTCGAATCTTCTAGATTTGTGCTCAAACCATCTCCACATAATTGCAACATTAGCATATTTATACAGAATTTCATTTAAACCAAAGAGACCGTTCGGAATACACAGAAGAACGCAGACATTTGGGAAGCAACTAAGTCGTTCTTAATTAAGAGTTTAAGACACAATAAATTACATACTTATAAAGAAAAACTTGAAGGTCTCCACCACTACAATAATTGATTCTGGCAACTATACGATTCCAAGAGGAAGCTTCAGATTTGGGCATGGTCTGGCCTTCTAAATGAAACTAGAGGAGGAAAAACTGTAGGATACTAGTACATGAATTTTCTGTCAGCAGGCATTTGAACTATCTGCAAGCAAACTGCCTGTTTTGGGACCTACCTGAATTCTCTTATCTTCGATAGGCTCTAGAGGAAAGAGAGAATGCCTCGTAGAAACTAGAAACAACACCAATGGTAGTATTCTAACCAGGAAAAGAACAGAGCTACACACATATGAGCACATAAATGAGAGTAGTGAGTTAGTAACCACTGGTTTCTACAATAGGAGGTTGCAACTAATTTGTGGAGCCAAAAGTTAAACCACGAGAATTAAATCCTTGGGCAATTTGGTAGGAAAGAACTGCTACAAGATACAGGCAGAAGTCATGTTGCTCGAACTCTTCATTTCACCTCAAGTACCCGTGTCGGATCCTCGACACTCGGACATGGGTGGGACACTTGGACACTTTGTTTTGGGCTAAAAAATAGAAAAAATTCCAAAAAATAGCTGAGTCGGACACTTGGACACGTACCTGTGTCGGACATGGGCACCCGAGTGTGAGCAACATAGGGCAGAACAACTAATTTTTGCAAAGAGTGCTTTAAAAATAATCCTATTTAAGATACACGGAGCCCATACAGCTAGCTTTATGTATTGAGTTTGGTGTCTTTAGAAGATGCCTCAAAACTAAAAACTTAATTTCTTAATTGTTATCCACTTGAAAATTTTACCTCCAAAACTGCACCCAATTCCCCAAAAAAGCATACTCTTGGCCAAAAAGACTTAAGGTACTTCAAAATGTTGGTTCGCATTCTGAGATATATGGCTCTTCAAAGCATTTCCAGGATCATCTCAAACAATTCTAGAAAAAATGCCTGTGACCTAAAATCAAGAAGAACACTCAATCTAGAACCAAAACAAGAACTTGCTTGCCCTAGACATCTCAAACAACTCCCTTGCTCATAACAACAACAAAGAAACAAACAATGACGGTTACCGTATACCGCCTCAAGAACCTATGCAACTAACCTTAGCTACTTTACTTAGCATAGACTACCTTTTAAGCATAACCCTAGGTCATAGTCGTTCCTCACACCCACCCCACCCCCCACCCCAAAAAAATTATCAGCAAAAAATCACCTGTTTCACAAGGAATTACTCTTCTCAAAAACGAATTCTACATTCCTACTCTCATCTTAGGATACTATCAAAACTTTCCCCATTGTACTCAAAAGTTCGGTTAGAAATCACAAAACAAAACATCCGAATTATCAAATCCTTAATCCTTTCACCAAGATGCCAATTTTGCATCATCCCATCAATTCTACATCACCCTCTTCTCTACCAACTCCCGTTCCCTACCTCCCATTGTCATAAAATCCATGAAAAGTTGAACCTCCAACCTAACCAATCACAATTTCAGCATTTTAACCATATAACTGAAATTCGACATTCTCGAATCCTACCTTATCACATCCATCCTCACCTAACAACATATATCTCATAAAAATGTTTGTTCTTTCATTTTCAATCACAAACCTTCAAAATCAAAAACTGTAAAAAGAAAAACACAAAATGCGACCTGAAAATTACCTGAAGAGGAGAGAGAGCAGACAAATATCCATCAAACGCCGACGTCGAAGGCCAAACATCAGCAACAGCAGCAGAATCCTTATGAGTCCGAGGTAACAGCCTCTTATAAGACTGAATACACAAAAAAAGGATCAAATCAAACACATTCGCACCAATCGCAGGCACATCATCAGGTTTCGCAACAACAAGAGGATCCGAATCGAAAGGAAGAACAGAAGCTAGGGTATCGAGAACAAGTCTAGAATGTTCTTGAGAGATTTGAAGGATATCAGCTATGGCGGACAAGTCGACTCGGAACGAATCGGAAGAAGAAGCATGTTGAAGAAGCTTCTCTTTGAGAGATCCTAGGGTTGCGGTACCATCGGTGAAGATGAGCTTAGAAATCGGAAGGAGGCCATATTCGAAAGGTTCGCGACGAGTGTGGAGTGTGATTGGATCTTTCGTTGAAGATGGAGGTGTTGATGATGGTGGCTCGTCGGTGTTTTCCGCCATTGATGAAGGAGGAGAGAGAAAATAAGAAGAAAAAAAAAAAGGTTAGAATGTGGGATTTGGATCTTTGGAGGAGAGAGAGAAATGAAGTTTTATGAGGAGAGAGAGTGAGAAGTGGCGGTAACACAGGGGAAAACCCGAGAAATGGGAGAGTTGAGAATAGTAAAGGTAAAGAAGGTCAGCTCCTTCGCCATAACATGGTCAATGACGGTGGTTGTGGACCGTTTTGGTTTGTATTTTTATTTTTTGGTAATAATAATGTTGTTGTGGACTTGTGGTGAATAGTGATGCAAATCTAATATTCCACTTTTTTCGATCTTATTGCTTATTAGGTCACATTATTGGATTGGTTATTGTACTTTTAGAGTAAGTGATCAGTATTTATTAGTAGTATGTCATTATTTGAATGATTTGATAAGTGATTATTTATTATTGTTATTAGTAGATAGTTTTAAATACGTATGAATTTTTTCGAAAATAGTAGTTTTGTCGATGATTATTTTACAAAGGATTGAACTGTGGTTACATTTCTAAGAGTGACAAAATGTAAAGCTTTTGCATTGGTTATAAAAATGAAGCATAATAATCACCTCTTAACCCATGAGTTTCTTCTCGTACTTTCTTAATCTAATCAATAAACATATCTTCATAAATTTCAATCGGGAATAGACATTCAAGTTCCTAGTCATGATACCGTTCATTATAGCCTATGATTAACCAGGTGTACAATCTATTGGAGTCACCATCACACTGGCTAATATTCATGTCTCATCACAGTCATGACATCCTACGTAGTTTTCCCAACCTATGATGCATTGTCATCATCAACAATTGATCTTGCCGATTGTGTTCTTATGCTGTCGCGTAGCATTAAGGAATTCTTTTCCAGTTGCACAATATGCCTAGATCGATATGATGCTAAAGCGCCTAATAATTGAGTTTAATTTGGTTCAGTTACGCACCACAGTATAGGTAATATATACTACTGAACGAGGTGGCTACACCAAGATAATTTATTGGAAGAGGATAGAGGTTTATTTGGTAAAGTTTGGTCAGTTGAGCATAGAAATTTGTTACTGCGGTTAAAGTAAGAAAAGCAACTACTGATACATGATCCAGGCAATGCTATTTTGCTAAACATGATACTCAATTTATATTGATTATTAGAATATATCAATTTAGGAAGAAAATTTGGTATTGCGGTTAAAATAAAAGAAGCAACTACTGATATGTGATTGATAGTTAAATTATATTGCTTTTTATAATACATGTTCATTTAATTGAAATTATTATTAATCTAGTCTAGAATCAATACTAAAGGGTTACAAAAAAAAACTTTTATTTGACCCACGTAACACGCATGTTATATATTATTTTCTTATAATTTAATGCTAAGGTAGGTTAATTGTGATGTTACATAAAACTAGACATAAAATATCTCTTATAAATAGACATAATATGACAATAAAGATGACATTTAAATTAGTATAACTTTTTAAAATATTTTTTATTTTATTTATCAAAAAAAAGATGCAAAAGGAGAGATGGCAAGTGTCTATAAGGGTGTGCCTAATTAAACATTGGTTTAGATAAAAAGTACTCCAATTCCCAAACATCAACTTTCTACCCTCTTATTTTATTAGTCCAACCATAAATAACAATATTTCACCTGCACTACCTCCAATCTATTATCTCTATTATATAAGTGAAGGGTAGAGGAAGATGGTCCCCCCTTATAAAAAGTATAATATACCCTTAATAAATTTAAATTATCATATATATTAAATACTTTTTTCTTTTTCCTACTTGTCATAAACAAGTTAATAATGAAATTTTGAAATTTCAATTAAAAATTGAATTAAGGAGAATGATCTTCTCTTCTTACTTATGTGTGAAAAACTCTCATAAAAAATTAAATTGATAATAATACTAGATCGACACAATCGTCAGAAGAAAAAATAAAAACTTGAATTTCGTATTAATAATTGTAAAGATTATAATTTAAAAGTTAGATGTTGATTATCATTCGGTAGTCTCTATTATATAAATCAAACTCTTCTACCTTATTAATATTCAACTATTGAACTTGATACACAAAGTCTTTCACTTTATTTGAGCACAAGCTTTCTTTTGCTTTATATTTGTTTATCTTGATACTATATTTGAATAATGATGAACAAATAACTACAAAAATAAAGAAACATTGATTTAAGAAGAGCCTATTAAATAATTTAAAATAATTATAAATACCTATTCGTATCAATTTTTTTGTAACACTAATAAATAACTAATTGAGAATATAACGTTGCAAAAAAAAGAGAGCTAGTAATCTCTATGATAACCAGTTAACCACCTCCATACCATCAGTGCTTGTATGCACCATCTCTATCATTATCATTCATAGCTTATTAGTTACAACATTCAACATCAATATTTTCTTTTACCACCATAGCTATTAGAATCATCACTCATAACCTTATATTTCCAACTTTTAAATAATAAAGTAATTTGTAAAAAAAAAATCGAGCATTAGTTTACCTCCATCTTGCCACCATTCAAAAGAATCTCTATTATCATTTGTTAACTACTAATCCTTGATCAAACAACTATCTGGTGAAGATTTAAATAATTTTGTAGATATTGTGTTGGGAGCAATGTAAGGCAATTTTTATGATCAGTGACGGAGCTAAGATTCTCAATCAGAGGTAGCATAAAAAACTACTAAATAGCTGTTCATCATTGATGATACTGAAACACTTTCTTTTTTTTTTGATGCAAAAGAGAGCAAGATCCAGCTCAAATTACAAAACGAGGAGTAGTAACTCCTAATCCTCACTAAGCAGACTAATAATATGAAGGGGGATCATCAAAATAAACTACAGTGAAATCTTTCCTTAATCTTCATTATTCACGTAAACTCAAGATATACAAGTTATGCCTATACTTTAGGAAACAAATAACTACTTAGCTAATTACAAGGGATTATAGCTAATTACAAGGGATTACAACATTATGTACATCACAGAATATTATTAGGGAATAATATTCTATCACACCCCCGCAGTCGAAGGGGGAGGTTTACGAACACTAAGACTGTCATGGAAATCTTCAAAAAGAACCAAGGGAAGGCCTTTAGTGAAGATATCGGCAATTTGATGACGTGAGGGAACATGTAAGACCCGAACCTGGCCGCGGGTTACTTTTCACGTACAAAATGAATATCAAGCACAATGTGTTTAGTGCGCTGATGATTGACCGGATTACCTGATAAGTAAATAGCACTAACATTGTCACAGTACACTAGTGTAGCTTTTAGAATAGGGCAATGAAGTTCTCGTAGTAGGTTGCGTAGCCAGCAGGTTTCAGAAACAACATTGGCCACCCCCCGATACTCTGCTTCCGCACTAGACCGGGACAAAGTGGGTTGGCGTTTAGCAGACCATGAGACCAAGTTGTCCCCAAGGAACACACAATACCCGGAAGTAGATCGTCGGGTGTCAGGACACCCACCCCAATTTGCATCAGTGTAAGACACTAGAGTGGAAGCAGAAGAAGGATACAAATGCAACCCATGATCAATAGTACCCTGTATGTAGCGCACAATGCGCTTAATAAGGGCCTGCATATGCTCGTCACAGGAAGCATGCATGAAGAGACACACCTGCTGAACCGCATAGGAAATATCAGGCCTAGTGAAGGTAAGATACTGAAGAGCTCCTGCTAGACTGCGATAATGAGAAGGGTCCTCATAAGGAGTGCTCGCATGAGCACTCATCTTGGGTTTTGTGTCAACGGAAGTGGGAGATGGTTTACATGAGGCCATGCCAGCACGCTCAATAATCTCAAGAGCATATTTTCGCTGAGATAAAAATAAACCACCTGCATGACGAGTGACTGCAATACCCAAAAAATAACTCAAAGAACCAAGGTCTTTCATAGCGAATTCCGAGCTCAGGCTGGCTATGATAGACTGGCGTAACTCATCAGATGAAGCAGTGAGAATAATATCGTCAACATATAATAAGAGATATGCCACATGAGAACCATGGCGATAGATAAACAAAGAGTGATCAGACTTACTATGAATAAATCCAAGAGTGGATACAAAATCAGCAAACCTCATATACCATGCCCGAGGAGCCTGCTTAAGACCATATAGTGATTTCTTCAAGAGACACACATGATTAGGGCGAGCCGGGTCCCTAAATCCCAGAGGTTGATGCAAGTACACAGTTTCTTTGAGATCACCATGAAGAAAAGCATTCTTCACATCAAGCTGGTGAATAGACCAAGATTTGGACAAGGCCAAACTGAGCATGGTCCACAATCAATGCCAACTTGTTGAGTCTGTCCATCACCTATAAGACGGGCTTTATGCCTCTCAAAAGTACCATCAGAATGCTCTTTATGAGCAAAAATCCACATAGAACGAATGACATTCACATCAGGGGGCGGGGTACCAACTCCCAAGTCCCATTTTTAATAAGAGCATTATATTCATCAGTCATAGCAATTTTCCAGTTCACATCACGGAAAGCACTCACAGGGTTACGAGGCAAAGGAGATTTAGAAGCTTGGTGAAGAAGGTTAAGCTGTTGTTTAGGCTTAAAAATTCCATGTTGGCTACGAGTAACGGGCCGAGATGCAGGTGGGGGAACCGGAGAAATCTGTGGAGATGAGGAAGACATGGGAGAAGGTGATCCGGACCAGGTCTGTGGTGGAGAATTAGGGGGAGATGGACAAGTGGGAGAGTCTGGGCTAAGAGTGAGGCACGGCCTAGTGAGGAAGCCTGGGGTAGGTGACACACGTGGGCCAGAGGAGAGCTGGGAGGCCACGCTGGACGAGAGCTCAGAAGACTGGGAAGGAGATGTGTGGGAGCCCAGCACGGGAGAAGTGTGGGCCAGGGAAGGCGCGCCCAACAAAATGGGCGAGGGATGCTCAACAGGAGACGAGCGTGGGTCACGGAAAGGGCTAGGAGAATTGGTGGGCTGAAGGGGAATTATTTGTGGGCTAGCAGTGGAGATATGATGGTAATTGGTGGGGGAGATGCCCTCATCAAGGAAATCATATGTATGAGATGCAGGGGAATGGGTTTTGGCAAAAGGATACACATGCTCATCAAAAATAACATGCCGGCACACAATAATTTTCCGAGATGACAAGTCATAACACTTGTAGCCACGGTGGTTAGATGAATAGCCCAAGAAAACACAAGGAGTAGTTCGGGGTTGGAGTTTATGGATGGTCGTAGAAGGGACTAAAGGATAGCACAAACACCAAAAAACCCGGAGATGAGCATAAGAGGGGTCCCGTTGATAAAGCAATTTATGTGGAGTTTGATACCCAAGGCCCTGATTTTGAAGAATGTTAAGAAGATATGTTGCTACTTGTAATGCATGATGCCAAAAAGAGGGGGGGATGGATGCATGAGCAAGAATAGTACGAACAATATTGTTTATAGTGCGAATTTTCCGTTCGGCTTTTCCATTTTGAGAAGAGGAATAAGGACATGAAAATCGAAAGAGTAAACCATGTTTTGCACAAAAAGTCCGTAAAGGTTCATTATCAAATTCCCTCCCATTGTCACATTGGAATGTTTTAATATTGCGTTCAAATTGAGTGCGAACAAATGATTGAAAAGAAAGAAAGGTGGAATATACTTGAGATTTCTTAGCAAGGGGAAATGTCCATACAAATTTGGTGTAATCATCCAATAAAACAAGATAATATTGATGACCCAATGAACTCAAAACAGGAGAAGTCCAAATATCAGCATGGATAATATCAAAAGGCATAAAAGTGCATGAAGTAGAAGCAACAAAAGGTAACATAACAAGTTTTCCAAGAGGACAAGAATAACAAGAAGTTGAGCTACTAGATTGATTACAAGCAATCAATTTATTATTTCTAAGAGTAGCTAAAATAAGAGCTCTCGGATGACCCAAACGCTCATGCCAAGTAGAAGAGGCCAAGGCAGCAAAATCTGAATGAGGTGAAGCAATAGTGGTAGAAAGAGGATAAAGAGCCCCTCGACTCTCACATCTCATTAGGCGTCTCCCCGTTTGTAAATCCTTCACAGAAAACCCAAAAGGATCAAATTCCACAGACACAGAGTTATTAGTGGTAAATTTGCAAACACAAACTAAATTTTTGACTAGTTGGGGAGCATGGAGGACATTTTTGAGTGTTAATGAGGAATGGAGGGAAGGTAAATGAGCGTCTCCATAACCATGAACAGGAATAGAATTACCATTACCAACGATTATACCACGTGAATTGCTCAAATTAAAATAGGGAGAGAGAGTACCTTGAGTGGAAGTCATGTGGGAAGTAGCTCCAGTGTCCATGTACCAATTTGGGTCAGGAGGAGTGAGCCCAAGAGTGTACATCGCCGTGTCAATATCTGTCGGGTGAGAAAGATGAGCTGATGAACTTGGGGTAGCAACATAAGCCTGCTGAGTTTGTTGATGAGAGGGCCTTGAGCCCAGAACCCCTGCTGGTCCAGCAGGATGAGAAGAGGCCATAGGCCTGGCCCAAGGATACGTGGGGTATGGGGAAGGAGGGAGGGCCCAAGCTCCTTGACCCCATCCCCAAGGCCACGGTACTGCAGCAGGAGGCTGCCGAGCTCCACCATAGTCCCCGGACTGACCGCGACCATCACCACCGGCGCCGGAGTTCCGGCCACCACCCCCGGACTGCCGACCACCGCGACCACCATTCTGGACACCACCATGGCCGGAATTTCTATTGCGTCCATGATTGACATTATTGGGCCGATTTTTCCCATTTGGACGCCCACTATGAGAATTCGGTCGGGCAGGAACATTTTCCGATGGGACGTCGTCAGATTCACGAGCCACCAAAGCAGCTCCGGTGGATGTTTTCTTTGCAAGGCCCGCTTCTTTAAGAATAAGCATTGAGCGGGTTTGGTAAAAGGGAGGAAGAGGGTCACTTTGACGGATTAGAGTAGCCACTTGGTTGTAGGTTTCCGAGAAACCGGAAACCAGTTGAAGAACAAGTCTATTGTTGGAAACCGGGGCTCCCACGTTCTTCAGTTGATCCGATAAAGTCTTGAGGTGTTGACAATAAGAGGAGGCATTTGGGAAATCCTCCATATGAGTAGAAGAAAACTCTTGTTCAAGAGTAACGACCCTAGAATGTTTATTGTCTTGAAAAATATCCCTCAAACGATCCCACGCAGCCATGGTCGTGGAATCGGGATCAATAATGGTGTGTAATAGATCATCGGAAATAGTGGCGTATATCCATTGGAGAACCGTAGCATCGAGAGTAGACCACAACTCTCGTTCTTCATCCGTGGAGGGAACCTTCTCTTTCCCTTTTTCCGGTGGAATGATGTGGTGGAGGACTTTGTGAGAACGAGCGTGAATTTTAAATAATTCCGCCCATGTGGAATATTGAACGTTCTCCATAGTGAGAGTAACGGTGATGTGATTCCGGATATTTGAAACCAAAAGGGCAGGGTGGAAAGAAGTTTTGCCGGTGGTCATGGCGGCAAAAATCCGGGCGGCCGAGATGGATAGGCGGCGCCGGAAAACAATAGGGGCAGCGGAAGTGGAAGAAAATAGAAAAGGAGAAGAAAAGAAAGGCCCCTAGGAAGAAACTGATACCATGAAATCTTTCCTTAATCTTCATTATTCACGTAAACTCAAGATATACAAGTTATGCCTATACTTTAGGAAACAAATAACTACTTAGCTAATTACAAGGGATTATAGCTAATTACAAGGGATTACAACATTATGTACATCACAGAATATTATTAGGGAATAATATTCTATCATACAGCAATATCCCAGTTGAGAACACCCATGTTCGCTAACTTATCAACCACCTTGTTTCCGTCTATGTAGCAGTGTTGCAAGTGAACCTCCCAATCTGCTATAGCAATTAACTTCCTACACTCATTAGTAATATGATAAGCTTCACTAACATGAATTGCACTACTCTTTATCACATGAACACAGGCTTCATTATCCATTTGGAGGATAAGCTTTTGAATTCCAATTTCATGGGCCATTTGCAAATCAAGAAGGGTTGCTTTAATTTATGCTCTGCAGGACGAACACATGCCAAAGTTTGCAGTAAAAGCCTTCACAAAAATCCCACGCTCATCTCTGATCAGGCCCCCTTCCAGCTAGTCCCATAGGTTGCTTCGAGGCTCCATCAGTATCCAAGCAGAACCATTGTTGTGGAGGGAACTGCCATCGAACAAAAATCTCCCAACGAGGGCATCCATTGATACCTGGCAGCACCCTTGACCATATCGCAAAGCTTACCACATTTCGTCAGCCTTAGCGTGTAGGAAGCTACTTGTATCAATAGGGATTTCATCACTTTGCCTCAAAGTAGCACAGTTTCTCCATTTTCAAATCCACCAATAGTGAGAGCATAAAATGTAGTCCGTTTCTCTGAGAGCAAAACTCCATCAACTCTGAGGTTTTGAATAATCCATGTATGGAGGTCCCCTAAGAAGAAGGAAGGGTAGAGAGTTGGGCCACCTACACTTCGCCAAATTTTCTTGGCAATTACACAATCATGAAGTAAGTGTAAAAGAGTTTCTTCGCTACATGTGGAGCATCGTTGACACCTTGGATCATCTGTAAGCTTCATTTTAAAACAGTTGGCATTGCAAAGTAACCTATTATGCATGATGAGTCAGAGACAAACTCGGATTCTTTGTTGGAATGGAATCTTCCAAATCAAGTCCCACGTAACACTGAAGCTTGCATCTTCTTCATTTCTAATCAACTCCATGGCATACTTGATAGAGAAGCCACTTTTATTGGCCCCTATCCAATATCTTAAATCTCCCACAGTTTCATCCTCTATTAATTTATGGGAAGCTATCATCTTAAGAATATTTGGAGAAAAAAGATGCCCAAAGCTATCCTATTTCCAATCTTTATCCTCTCCCCACATTTCTTCAACCAAAGCCCCCTCAATTTATGTTGGAATGGCCCCAAGCGTAGCTTCACGGAGTGGGGTTTTAGCTGGTGGCCCAACAATGGTCCCAAAAAAGCGTGTTTCTTCCATTGCCTATGTCCACCATTGACCCCTTGTGAATTTAGGTTGCATTTTCAGTTATTTCCTTCCAAACGTTGGACATGTTTTTTGTAGGAGCGAACATATCAATGTCGGAGTGTCCTTTACAGTACTTGTGACGCAAAACACGAGACCAAAGAGACTCCGGTTCTACTAGCATTCTCCACCCTAACTTGGTCAAGAAGGTCGAGTTTAACTGCCAAGCTGAATGAATCCCCAGCCCACCTTGATCTCTCGGCTTCTAAAGGGTCTCCCAAGAAAGGAGATGGATTTTTCTTTGAGATTTTGTACCACCCCAGATGAACTTCCTAGTTCGACGATCGATATCATCACACATAGTTCTTGGGATCTTGGTTGTTTGCATGCAGTAGTAACCAAGTGAGGCGATGGTTGACTTGGCAAGAGTAGTTCTCCCCGCGCTAGAGAGAGGTGCCTTGATTTCCATCTACTAAGCCTCCTGTCAATCTTGTCGCAAAGATGCCCAAAGTGTTTCTCGGGTTAATCGACTTGTAAGAGTTGACATTCCCAAATATAAGACTAAGTCTTCTCTCAATTCTATTTTCATATTCAAGTCTATAGCCTCTCTAGCATTGAAGGGTACATTGTTTGAAAAGTAGAGCCTTGACTTAGAGAAACTAACTTTCTGTCCCGAAGCTTTACAAAATTTTTCCAAGCAATTACGTATGACTGTGGCTTGCTCAATAGATGCCTCCGTAAACAACATTATATCATCTGCAAAAAAGAGGTTAGAGATAAGGGCGCCACCATGGCTGACTTGTATGGGCTTCCAAGCACCACCGATAATTGCTTCTTCAATTATATGATTCAATCTCTCCATACACAAAACAAATAGATAAGGAAACAAAGGATATCATTGTCTTATACCTCGAGTGGGTTTAAAAGAATCATATAATTGATACTGAAACATAATTCACGTACTTGTAAATTGTAACCCCTTCTTTAAAATATGGTACGACACTATTATAGAAAATTATTTACCATGACTTGAATTTGATCCATTTACAACTTTGACACCTCATATTTGACATTTTAAATTTACTAATAATATCTTAACTATCATGAACCAATTATTAATAAGTGTTAGCTTCTGTTAACTAATGTCATTATCAGCAGCCAGTAGGGGAAAAAAACTACAATAAATACCCTTGTCTAAACAAGTCCCTCCATGATTTAGTTACCTATCATTTTAAATAGTAGTAACGGAGAAAACGATTAAAAGAAAAAAGAAAAAAGAAAAAACAACAACAATAGTTAGCATACATTGCCCACAAAAAAACAAAGAATTAGCACTCTTACTGCTATACTGCTAATACTGGGTAATCAAACCTGGGGATGCCGCTTCAATCAATACATTTAGAAAAAGAATCCAATAACTGAGACACACGAACTAACTAGTATATTATTGCTCTTTCTTTTCTATATAAAGTTTTATTTTAATTTTTTTTCCAGCAATTTTTTTTAGGAGTAGCATATTTTTAGGGGTAGCATATGCTACCCCTTGTTACTTAATAGATCCATCTTGTTTATGATAGAGACATTATGTTTATGTTCAGATTTAAATATATTTTTAGGAAAATTTGCAGCACCCAATGCAAGTCATAGGTTTTTGGCATGGGTGGTGATAGACGGGCGATATATAAGATTGACAATTAAGTCGTGTCGATGATTTCATGGCTTGTGACAACCTAAGAGCATATATATATATATATATATATATATATATATATATGTGTGTGTGTGTGTGTGTGTGTGTGTGTGTGTGTGTGTGTGTGTGTGTGTGTGTGTGTGTGTGTGTGTGTGTGTTTTCTGTCTAGAAATTAAGGTTAATGGTCTGTGCTGAGCAAGTCCTTAAGTCTGAGCAGAGCTGGTTATCAGTTCACCGGAATCCTGCAAAACACAGAAAAACTACCCCGGGGGTTGTTCCGGGATCGCCCCTCCGACGCTCAAGTCAGTTGATGATTGAGGTAGAGAGAGAGTCTAGAGTGAGAAACTCAAGTTAGTTAGGTGAGAATTCAATGTAGAGAGAGATGCTCTCGTTTTTGTAGCTTAGAATTGCGTACCTTTGTCTGATGAGACAACCCCTATTTATAGAGGAGAGGAGCCCCAATAAATGAGAGTATTTTAGTCAGCTCCAGCTGGTGGAGGATTTGCTTCCCTAGATGTAGGGGTATTTTAGTAACTTTGCCATAGGTGGGCTGGTCCAAGAAATGAGCCCAAACAATTAGCCCCACGCCAAGTGATCGGAGTAGAAATCGCCATTTTAGCTCGGTTGATTGGTGGAATAAGGTGATTGCATTTTTGCCGATGTTGAACGGGACCCAAGAATTTTCATGACGGATCGTAGCGGGGTCCAGGGGTGAAACGCCCTGGTGGGGGTTAGGGGGCAACGCCCCCGAAACTTTTTCGAAGCCTTGGTTGAGCTAAGGGGATGCTTTTGAGGTAGGCCGACCAGGTACTTTTGAAGCTGGCCGACCAGGTGCTTTTAAAGCAGGCCGACCATGACTCGTTGAGGCTGACCGAGCAGGTTTCGCTGAGGCTGGCCGAGCAGGTGCTGGCCGAGTAACTCCCTTGGCCGAGCAGGTGCTGGCCGAGCAACTCCCTTGGCCGAGCAGGTGCAGGCCGACCGGGCTGAGATGGTGCCCTAGCCGAGCAACTCCCTCGAGTCGAGTTGGTCGAGGCGAGCAGCTTTCTCGTGCCGATCTGGTCGAGCTGATGGGGGTGCTTCGAGGCTGGCCGACCGGATAGTGATGGTGCTCTAGCCGAGCAACTCCCTCGAGCCGATTTGGCCGAGGCGAGCAGTTATATCGTGTCGAGCTGGTTCCACTAGCCGACCAGGTGCGCTGGCCGAGCAGCTCCCCTGGCCGAGGGGCTCCTCTGTCCGACCAGGTGCCCAGGTCGAGCAGCTCCCCTGGCCCATTGACTCCCCTACCCGAGCGGGTATCATGGCCGAGGGCCGAGCAAGTAACATGGTCGAGGGCCGAGTAGGTACTCTGACTAAGTGGCAAGTGGCCGACCGGGTGGCTTGGCTTCATGGTGCCTTTAAGACTTGGCCGACCAGGTAGATTGGACGCCACTCGGATGAGGGGCTCACGAGCTCCATGTTGCCCGAGTGGGTGCGAACGAGCTACTTAGCCATAATTTGGCTAAGTATGAGAACGACTCGTCAAAGGAGAGTGGGTCTCCTAGTGGCCGAGCGGATAGGACGCCACTCGGATGAGGAACTAATGAGCCCCATGCTGTCCGAGTGGGTGCCATGAAGTACTTAGCTTTAATTTAGCTAAGTATGAGAGTGACTTGTCAAAGGAGAGACTTACTCCTAGTGGCCGAGCGGGTCGGACGCCACTCGGATGAGGAGCTAATGAGCCCCATGCTGTCCGAGTGGGTGTAGGGATGGCAATCCAATCCGAATCCGACCCTAGTCTGCTCCGATCCGAAGGAAAAAATCCGAGTTGACTCCGATAAAAAAGTAATCCGACTCCGTTTAAAAAATCCGACTCCGAGTCGGAGGAGGGTCGGAGTCGGATCTCATAAAAAAATCCGACATCCGAATCCGACTCCGACTTTGAGTCAATCAATCATTTTTTCTTATTTATGTAATGTATTATTTATGTATAATCTGACTTCGACTTTCAGCCAGTTTTATTATATAGGCTTTTCCCACAGAAAAAATAATTAAAAAATTGGAAGAAAAATAAGTCGGATCAGGTTCGGAGTCGGACGTTCGGATTTTAAGTCGGATGTCCGGATTTTAAGTCGGATTTCGGAGTCAGATGTTCGGATTTTAGGTCGGATTCGGATTTTCAAAGTCGGATCTCGGAGTCGGACTCGGATTTAAAATCCGACTTTCTGTAGGGTCGGAGTCGGATTATGCATAATCCGGTCCAAGTCTGACCCGTTGTCATTCCTAAGTGGGTGCCATGAGGTGCTTAGCTATAATTTGGCTAAGTATGAGAGCGACTCGTCAAAGGAGAGAGGGTCTCCTAGTGGCCGAGCGACTCGATTTGTTTGCACTTAGTTATTTTCGCTAAGTGATAGGGTACTCCTGGCCAAGCCGAGGAGGTACCGCGAGATACACGCTCGACTCGGGAGGCTAATGAGCCCTATGTTTGGCCGAGGAGGTGAATTTGTTTGCACGCTCGACTCGGGAGGCTAATGAGCCCCATGTTTGGCCGAGGAGGTGAATTTGTTTGCACGCTCGACTCGGGAGGCTAATGAGCCCCATGTTTGGCCGAGGAGGTGAATTTGTTTGCACGCTCGACTCGGGAGGCTAATGAGCCCCATGTTTGGCCGAGGAGGTGAATTTGTTTGCACGCTCGACTCGGGAGGCTGATGAGCCCCATGTTTGGTCGAGGAGGTGAATTTGTTTGCACGCTCGACTCGGGAGGCTAATGAGCCCCATGTTTGGCCGAGGAGGTGAATTTGTTTGCACGCTCGACTCGGGAGGCTAATGAGCCCTATGTTTGGCCGAGGAGGTGAATTTGTTTGCAAGCTCGACTCGGAAGGCTAATGAGCCCCATGTTTGGCCGAGGAGGTGAACTTGTTTGCACTTAGCTATTTTCGCTAAGTGGTAGGGTACTCCTGGCATAGCCGAGGAGGTACTGCGAGATATGCTCGACTCGGAAGGCTAATGAGCCCCATGTTTGGCCGAGGAGGTGAATTTGTTTGCACTTAGCTATTTTCGCTAAGTGGTAGGGTACTCCTGGCATAGTCGAGGAGGTACCGCGAGATATGCTCGACTCGGAAGGCTAATGAGCCCCATGTTTGGCCGAGGAGGTCTTCTAACGCTACTCAGATCCCGAGTAGGTTCGATTATTAATACTTAGCCGTTTCTCGGCTAAGTTAGTAGGACGCTCCTTTTCTAACGGAGGAGGTGCCCATGATGGAGATTCTCGACTCGGGGAAGCTAGCTAGGGAGATCCATGCTTCCCGAGGAGGTCTTCTGACGCTACTCAGATCTCGAGTAGGTCCAATTATTGATACTTAGCCGTTTTTCGGGGGTGGCTTCTCCATATTGAGTGCCGTTGGAGAAGTTTTTATTCAGGAGATGACGAACATCATCGCACCTCCATCAAGTATATTCATTTGACCAGCTGAGGCGTTTAAGCAATTAGCCCCATGCTGGATGATCGGATAGGGTAGCATCATTCCTTCCCAAGGCGATCGTCCAGCGGAAAACGAGAGAGATCCATGTTCCTAGGGGACCCGGCTGGGCCCGAGAGGGGGGTGAAACGCCCTCAAACTTTTGCAAAGTATAGTTTTCCCGAGCAGCTCCCTTGGCCGAGACTGTGCCTCGCTTCAAGTTATGTGCAAGACTGAGTGGCCGACCGGGTCCCTGTCCGAGCAGGTATCAGTGAATTACTTAGCCTAAATTTGGCTTAAGTATAAGGGCGGCTCGACGAATGAGAGAGGGTCTCCTATCAGCTGAGCGCCTCGACAAAGGAGAGAGAGTCTTTTGTTAGCCACATGTCATCCGAGTGGGCGCCAGTTAAGTACTTAGCTTGAATTTGGCTAAGTATGAGTGACTCGGCAAAGGAGAAGGGATCTTCTATCAGCCGAGTGGGTCAGATGCCACTCGGATAAGGGGCTAATGAGCCACATGCCGTCCGAGTGGGCGCCAATTAAGTACTTAGCTTGAATTTGGCTAAGTATGAGTGACTCAGCAAAGGAGAAGGGGTCTCCTACTGACCGAGCGGGTCCGGATATGGAGGATATGAGTCGATTTGAGCCTCACCACTTTGTCATCATGAATGTTCCGGTATGCTGTACTAATGAGCCACATGTCGTCCGAGTAGGCGCCAATTAAGTACTTAGCTTGAATTTGGCTAAGTATGAGTGACTCGGCAAAGGAGAAGGGGTCTCCTACTGACCGAGCGGGTCCGGAAATGGAGGATATGGGTCAATTTGAGCCTCACCACTTTGTCATCATGAATGTTCCGGTATGCTGTACTTAGCCATTTTCGGCTATGTTAATGAGATTTCCCCCTCCTGACTGAGGAGGTGTCATGGCGAAATTCTCGCCTTTTGAGTCTCCTTTTGCTCGCCTTTATTGACTTGATAGTCTTAGCTTTGCTGGGCTGATCTGGGTGATGCAAGGCTTTTGACAGTGTGCCTTTGAAGCTGAGATAAATTTCTCATAAGTTGAGTAGGCATCTGAGGCCAAGTAGATGCCTCGGCTAAGCAAGCATCCAAGGATGAGTGGGTACATCGGAGGAGTAGGTACCGTTGATGAGTTGGTGCCTTTGATGATGAGTAGGCACATCTGGCTGAGCATATTCTTTTCGCCGAGTGGGCACCCAAGGATGAGTGGGTACCCAAGGATGAGTGGGTACCTTAATAGGCCCCTCTGGCTGAACTACATCATAAAATCGAGGGTGCCACTTCTTATTCTGGAGAGGTTTTACGGTTCTAAGTCACCACACCCCTTGCTCAGGTCAGTCTTCATGGGTTGTGCTCTTTCATACAACTTGTTCCGAGTGATAACATGTTTTATCCTTTTGAGGTTGACGCGATCCTTCCCTCTATTTAGGCCCTAGCCGGTTAGGCTGACCATCTCATAAAGGACAATCTCCTCACGACGAGTGGAGACCATACCCATCCGACTTTGCTCGAGAGTTTGTTGAAGATGAGATGCAATAAAGGTGACGTTTGTTGAAGATATAGGCATTGGGTCAGCTACTCATATCTGACCTGATGCTGCGGGATAACCGACTCCGTTGTGGATTCTCCATTGGGATCGAATCCTCATCATTCGAATAGAGGGATAGCACCACAGGTGCATATGAAATGCTTGAGCTCTTCAGGAACGGTTGGCTTGGGAGCATGTCTTCATGGTTGGGGCCATTGCTGAGCAGTAATGGGGTATTTTTGCTGAGTAGCAACAAGGTGAATCTTGCTGAGTGGTGGCGAAGTAACTTCTTATACTTTCCCCACAGACGGCGCCAAACTGTTTCTGTCTAGAAATTAAGGTTAATGGTCTGTGTTGAGCAAGTCCTTAAGTCTGAGGAGAGCTGGTTATCAATTCACCGGAATCCTGCAAAACACAGAAAAACTACCCCGGGGGTTGTTCCGGGATCGCCCCTCCGACGCTCAAGTCAGTTGATGATGAGGTAGAGAGAGAGTCTAGAGTGAGAAACTCAAGTTAGTTAGGTGAGAATTCAATGTAGAGAGAGATGCTCTCGTTTTTGTAGCTTAGAATTGCGTACCTTTGTCTGATGAGACAACCCCTATCTATAAATGAGGGTATTTTAGTCAGCTCCAGCTGGTGGAGGATTTGCTTCCCTAGATGTAGGGGTATTTTAGTAACTTTGCCATAGGTGGGCTGGTCCAAGAAATGGGCCCAAGCAATATATATATATAAAATTGTTAAAAATAAGTCAATGTTTGTACCGTTCGCTAAAAATAAGTTATTCTTTTGATTATTCTAAACTAAGGCTATGTTTAGTTCACCTTATTTTTGCTTATTTCAGATCTAATCAGATCAGATCAGATCAGAAAAAATAAGTTCAGATCAGATCAGAAAAAATAAGTTCAGATTAGATCAGATCAGATCAGACCAGATCAGATCAGATCAGATCAGATCAGATCAGATCAGTTCAGATCATATCTGCTTATATTTAAACTCATTATTATTAACTATCTTTCCACTACATATTAATAAAATTATAATAATTGAATATTAATAAAGTACTCATTGAGACGAATCAAACAAGACCCCACATGACTATATTTTTTCTTATATATTGAGAAAAATCTAAAAGATTATCTCTAATTGTGAATAGTGTCAAGATTCTAAGTGAGAAAGATAAAAAAAATACAAAGGAAGTATTTTATTATTACTAGTACATTGTTCAAAAGAATTATTATTGTTGTTGTTGTACTTATTAATTATTAATATTGGTAATTAATATTAATCTTGTTGTTACCATTATAAATGTCATTGTTATTATTATATCAAGTTATTTTGTTGTTATTAAATAATAGAAAATTAAAAGTCACGTGTTAAGAACATAAGATTGACGCAAAAATAAGAAATATATAAAATATGATATCTCAAATTCATGACAACGAAACTACTAAGTTCGGATTACATTTCAAAATAAGCTAAGTGTGAGATACAAATTATAAATTTAGATTCGGTATACCTCTTCCTACCGAATTCCAAATCTCTCTAGCTATTTGAAGTTGCACGATATTTATTTATTTATTGCTCAAGTCATAGTTGTTTGTATATCTTATTTTATTTTATATGGAAAAAAAGAGTTGAGTTCGCCGACTTCTCAAGTGTGAAACTTTTTTTAAGGGAAAATGTGAAACATTGTATAAGTGCTCTTATAAAATAATGACTTGAGTTATATAATTATTTTTAGTAAAAATAATGACTTGAGTTATATAATTATTTTTAGTAATAATAATAATCATGATTATAATTATTTTTTAGTAACAATAATAATTATGATTATAATTATTATTGTTGTTCTTACAATAATGATAATAATAATTATTATTGTTAATAATAAAAGTTGTGTAAAAGTTGTAATAGAAATAAAATGATAATAATAGTAATACTATAAAGTAGATCTTATAATGTATTGCATAATAATGATTTACAAAGTAATAATATAATAGTAATAATATATTTTATAAAAGATAAGATCTTGTAAATCAGATTAGATCAGTTCAGATCAGATTAGATCAGTTTAGATCAGATCAGATCAGATCAGATCAGATCAGATCAGATCATATCAGATCAGATCAAATCAGATCAGAAAAAATAACTTCAGATCAGATCAGAAAAAATAAGTTCAGATCAAGGCTATGTTCAGTTCACCTTATTTTTGCTTATTTCAGATCTAATCAGATCAGATCAGATCAGAAAAAATAAGTTCAGATCAGATCAGTTAATTCAGATTTTGCTTATATTTTAAAATCATTATATCTTTCATAACATATTAGTAAAAATTATAATAATTGAATATTATTAAAGTACTCATTGAGACGAATCAAATAAGACCCCACATGACTATATTTTTTCTTATATATTGAGAAAAATCTAAAAGATAAGATCTTGTAATCAGATCAGTTCAGATCAGATCAGACCAGAAAAAATAAGTTCAGATCAGATCAGATAAGTTCAGATCAGAAAATTTCAGGTGAACTAAACATAGCCCAAATCAGATCAGAAAATTTCAGGTGAACTAAACATAGCCTAAGTCTAGCTTTTATACCTATCCTAATAGAATATTCATGGAAGTGAAAGCGGTCTAATGGACCGAGAAAAAACTTGGATAGCCCCAGCCCCCATACATTGCGTTTAGAAAGATTTGATGATACTATATATACTGATAAGGTGCACCTTTCTTATAGGGGGTTCATATATTAGAGCACCATTACTCATGAGTGAAAAACTCAATCATCCCACTCTCTTTCTAACTTTCTCTCTCTAAAAAATAGCATCCCACAATCTTTCCCCACTCATCTCCTTAACCATGAACCATTTTTCAATCATCCCAACTACTTTTACTTGCTCAACTACTTTTTTATCCCACTCAACTACTTTTCTCTCTCATCACCCCATCACCATTATATAATATTTTTATTATTTACGTTTTAATAATATCAAATATTCATTACTAACTGATAAAAAAATTAATTTATAAATACATAATTAGCGTTTTTAGCATTAACTAAATTAAATGTACAAAAATATTATTTTTTTTTAAAGTGTAAAAGTGGGACATATTTCATATAAAATAAGCAAAATTATAGAAAATTAGTAAATAGCTAGAAAAAAATTTATCCAAAATATTACAAAATGGATCTCTAATTGTAGATCTCTGAAAAATAGAGCCATTGGTATTTTTTTTAATTTTTTTCGCTTTGTATTTTTTAAGATATTGCATTTTTAATATTTATAATTGTATTATTTCTCTCACCTGTCATTTGACAAGTGTCAAATTCTGACGCGCGCGTCAGAAAATCTGACACACGCGTCAGAATTCTGACAAAGTCAATTTTTTTTGGCTTTCCCCAAGCCAAAACGACGCGTTTTGGCTAATTTTCAGCCAAAACGCGTCGTTTTGGCTGGGGGAAAGCCAAAAAAAATTGATTTTCGTCAGATCAAGCAGTGGGTCCCACTCCCACGCCTGATCACCATTTCACTCACCCCATCCCATTTTTTTGCCCCAATCACTCTCATTCAACACATGATCTTTTTTTCAATCATGATTAAGACTTTTTTTTTCTCAATCATCTCATAATTCTTGTTTTTCACTCATGGTTAATGATGCTCTTAGGATACTTCACCATTGAGTGTGATTAGTTAGAAGTAGTTGTGGGATGGTATCATTGAAGAGAGGCATGTCAGATGAGTAAGACTATATGCGTATGTTCACTAACATACAATAACAAAATTTGACAAATAGATCCTCTATATCTATCCTACTTCCTTAGTGCAAGTACTTCCCCCACCTCTCTTTCTGCATGATATCATTACAAATCTACATTATTTTAACTTCAATTATTGAAGCATACTACAAGATCTTTCTGCATAATTATCAACTTATATTTACAAATCTACATCACTTTCAACTTCAAATAATTTAACAAAATTCAAGATACTTGAAGTTTCATGATGGAACAAGAAGAGAAATAGGCCCTAACACTATAATATCCTTGACAATTTTGAGATTCATATCTATTAAACCTCCCTGAAGCTTTACATTGATGCTGCAACTACTAATTAAAACAAACAGATAATGCTGCAAGCTAATGATGACGGAAACCAGGCTCCAAATTCATAAACAAAATTTCCATATAAAATTGTGATTCAAGAATACTAATTTTCTTAGACTTTGGCTAATGACAGAAAATCGCAACTGTTTTTTCTTCGGTCTCCACCACCTACCCTTATAATTGGTCTAGCTTGCAGGAAGCAGTTTTTCGGCCAGGTCAGGGAAGAAAGTGATGAACAGAAATGCACCTGGATGTTGATAATCAGAAAATCAGCTCAAGGACATACAAATTATAACCAAAATTTCTAAATGTAAAGGTCAAAAGTAGGGCTTACAAACAAGAACAGTTCCAAGTACAGCTGAAATCTTTCCCTGAATCGTAACTAAACCAGCTTTACCGGCATCTTGTAATTCGGTAGAACCAACGGATTCGAATGTGCCTACATGATTAATATAAAACATAACATTCAGTAAATTGTTAAGCATTTACAGTTACATGGACTCTTCAATTCACCTCAAGTACCATTGTCAGATCCTTGACACTCGGATGTTGACACGGACATTTGGACATTCATTTTGGGCTAAGATCATTGAAAATTTTCATAGAATAGCCGAGTCAATGTCAGACATAGGTATACGAGTCCAGGTAACATAGAGTTAAGCAACATGTATACACTTTATAGTACTCCTATCAGATCAGTACCTGGTTTTACAGACTGAAGTCCGGACGTTATGCATGCTACATTTTTGAAGCCCTGTTCTTCCAACTTTCTAGCAGCTGAGTTGGACCTGTAAGTGTTTGATCAAACATATGGTCCAATGTTACTATCATATGTAATATTAATAATGTATTTTCTAAGGCCTACTAGGAACAGGGGATATGGGGAAATGATAACTGATTAGAGACCATAACTATGACTCTTCGGCTCCGTTCAAAAATAATCAATCAGATATAGTAACTTAGGATGTCCCAGAAAGGCAGAAAACATGGTCATCTTTCTATGGTAATGGTTTATAACTAAAATTTTTAATATGCCGCTAGTTATTCGTAGAAAGGTGATAGACAAAATCAACTATTACACTTCGTCATTTTGTAAAACTATGTCATATCCTTAACTATGAAGGTTCGGACAATGTGACAACTTTTCCCAACAGGAGTACAAATTTTGTCCCTTCTTCTATTCTCCAAAATGAAGACTTGAGAGCTAAAGTGACATATCTTCACGTCGAACCCAGTATATGAACTTGGAAACCACACATGATGAGCGCTAAGATGACCTAATGAAATGCCTATGCAAACAAAGAGACAAATGCCAAATAGTTCCCTCAATATCAAAGCTTATTCATGAAAGAAAAGTAGCTATTTTTTCCCACAGAGCTAACCAAGACAAACTTCTGTATATCTCACTCCTTAGAAACTAAGTCAGTTTGCATCAGATTTCGAATTTGAGCTTAAGGATTGATACATTTCAAAATTGACATATAAGTAAGTGAAACATTTCAGTAAACACAGTTTTTCTGACAGCAAAATAAGCTAGAGATACCAACCTCAATCCTTCCTGACATACAAGCAATAACTTGCTATCAGGCGAAAATTGGCTCTTCACAGATTGCAGAAAATCAGGGTTTGTTTTAGTGAAAGGCAAGCCATAGAATAAACCCGAAAAATTGTTGTGCAGAGTCCTTTTTATGATTGTGCCTGCACAATGTCAAACATCAGTAACATAACAGAACTCAAATAACATGAACTTTTCTCTCTTGAACCATTCTAGGAATAAGATTATACCAGGGTCATTGTCTTTGTTTTCAATGAAAATGGGAATATGATAACATGATTTAATGTGAGCTCGCTCAAATTGAGTTATATCTCGTACATCCACAATTGCATACCCTTTGGATGCTACAAGATTTTTAGCTTCATCAGCATTAACATAGTTGACTTCTGCTCGAATTCCAAAATGTCTCCTCCGATGGAAGGATCTCTTGGGAAGCAACCATGACCGATGGGAAGTCTGGAATGCCAAGGAAGATGCTCGAACATCGCTGAAAAACATATATACCTTATAACCTTAAGCTCTCACTCATGTTTGACAATAAGCACCCCTTTTCATATTTTAGGCTAGCTTATTTATAAGGAAAAAATTATTTTTAATAAGTTAACCTTTGCGCGTTGTTCCTCGAATAAGTCAACCTTTCAATTAACTATAAATAAGTTATCTACTTTTGCTAGAAATGAGTTAAATCACAATGTCATCCTATTAAAATGTGACACGTATTATAATTTCAACGTCATTAACTCGTTTACGGCATAAGTAAATACAAGGTTAATTTATTCTAATATAATCAAAAGATTGACTTATTTTGAAAACATTTTGGCTGACTTATAAAAAACAATTTTTCCTATCTATAAATATGTACTAGCACAAATAAAAATCTAAAAGTAGCATCGCATATGCCTCCTTAACTTCATTGATTCATGATCATACTACAATCAAAAAGAAATCATAAAGCAAAACATATTGTAGTATACTGAATCAATATACAAATATCTTTGATTTAATGTAATATTTTCTTCTTGTACATTTCTTTACTATAATGAAGAAAAAAAACATGTCAAAACAGTTATGAACCCGATCCTTTTTTAAACAGTGGCAGGACCAGAACAGGTGGGCAAGCGTAACTCGTAAGTCGTAAGCGATGGCCTCTCCGACCATTTTGGATATCTATCAAATTTCGAAGGTAAAACCCTAGTTATCGCAATGAAATGTTCTAAAGACTGATGTCTTGGCCTAGTGGTTAAGATTGAGGTGATGCGAACGATAGGTCACAGATTCGAATCCCTTTTTTTCTTCTTTGTACTTTGTACCGCTTTCGTGGCTCATATGGATAAAAAAAATTGTTCTAAAGACTCGGTCCCGTTAATAACAAATTTCTAGTTCCGCCACTGCTTTTAAATATTACGACTTACGAGTACATTTATGTAAAGAAACAAAATTGAGAGGGGTTTTGCTAGCGTATGCATTGATCTTTGTTATCTAACGTTTGCCAAACTTCCTAACTGAAAGTGGTTTATTTAAGCAGTTCATTTAGAGGAAAACTCAAGAGGAAGTTGTTAATTAAGTCCTATAAAATTTATAGGAGAAAGTTGAATTAAGTGGAGCAGTAAATAAAATAGGAGAGACATAAGTGCGTTAATTACCTGCGAAAAGGAAGCAGTGTAGAGTAGCTAAATGCTGCCATGAAGAGGACTAGAGGAGAGTATTATTAAAACACCTCCGTCACACTCTAATTCCCGGCAAAGCTTTCTCTATCTCTCTCTCTCCTCTGATCTCCCTCTAACGGTCATGGAAAGAGGACATGAAATTGGAGATACGCAATGGTTTTAAGCCACGTGGCCAAGAAATCGGATAAATTTCTCTATTTGTGAATGCGAGAGATATCCTTCATTTTTTTTTTCTTTTTTCATTTTTCATTTGGTATTTAGTGAACATTCTCGAGCTTGTTCCACTCTAATAACTAGCCTGCCAAAAGCTAACTCAACTTGACAACCCGATCCAAACTTGATCTGAAATTAGCAGGTTTGGGTTGAGATTTTCAACCCGATTAGTTAAATGGGTCGACGTGAACCCGACCCAAAAGTTAAATGGGTCAGGTTCAGGTCGAATTTTCTAACCTGAAAATAACCCGCCTGACCTGATTTATAAATGAGTCAAAATCAGGTCGGGTCTACCCATATAACCTAGTCCAAAAACAAAATCATAAACTCCTAAGTCCTAAGTCTTTCACTCTCTTTCAGTCTCCTAACCCTTGAATTTCTAACACCTCTCTGTCTAACAGTCTCTCTCTGAGAGAGAATCTCTCAGAGTCTTTCACACACTCTCTCTCAGTCTTCTTCGGTGCTCTTCTTCAACATTTCTTGTTCTTCGTCTCGCAATTTCGTTGCTCTTCTTCAACATTTGCTCTTCTTCGTCTCGCAAAGTCTCGCAATTTCGTCTTTATTAGCACAATATCAAAATATTTGTTGCTCTTCTTCAACATTAGGTATTCTACTTTTGTCAATTTTTTTTTCGTATTTTGACTCTTTTTTTCGTATTTAGTCATTTATTTTCTTTGCTCTTTCTTTCGTTCTTTTCCTACTAATTTTCTGTTTTTTTATTTTTCTATGTTATTTTCTGTTTAATGTTCTATTTTTTTTTTTGTTTAATTTTCTGTTTTTTTTTGTTTAATTTTCTGTTCAATGTTCTGTCATTTATTTTATGTTTAATTTTTCTATGGTATTTTTCAGTTTAATTTTCTGTCATTTATTTTCTGTATAACTTTTCTATGTTATTTTTCTGTTTAATATTATTTTTCTATGTTATTTTCCATTTTTTTCCTACCAATTAGTATTAATTTTGTTTTCCGTTTTCCTATCTTTTCTTGCTGTTTATTCATTTGTTTATTTTGGTTTCTAGTTTAATATGGCTGATGACGACTTCAAGGAGCAAATTGAGCTCTCATCAGAGGCAGAGGATGACGACTTCAAGGAGCAAATTAAGGATACATTGATGTTTTTTTATTTTATAAAACTTTGCTGATTTGGTTTGTAATATTGTCAAGTATGAATTTGGTTAGCTAGAACTTTGTAGTTGCTACTTATATGCGATATTGCCAAGTATGAATTTGGTTAGCTGGAACTTTGTTGAAATATCAAGGCTCAAGTGCCAATTATGAACTATGCAATTATTTTGAAGAAAAAAAAACAGGTTATATGGGTCGGGTCAA
Organism: Beta vulgaris subsp. vulgaris; assembly: GCF_026745355.1. Classification (NCBI taxonomy): domain Eukaryota; kingdom Viridiplantae; phylum Streptophyta; class Magnoliopsida; order Caryophyllales; family Amaranthaceae; genus Beta; species Beta vulgaris. The sequence goes on along the minus strand of NC_079204.1, from coordinate 48,366,697 downwards.
CCTGAAAAAACCGGGTTAAACAGGTTTAGGTTGACTTATTTACAACCCGTTCAAAAAAAAATTCAGGTCAAACAGATTAGGTCAGGTTGACCCGATAACTTTCAGATCAGGTTAGGGTTGATGATATTGACCCAAAAATTAAAACAAATCAGGTTCAGGTTAGGGGTTCTCAACCCAGTTTTTCTTGACCCGAACACGAATCCGACCCAACCCGACCATTGACAGGCCTACTAATAACTCGCTCTATAACATAGAAGTGACTAGTTTTTTTTAAGTCAACGGTCAAGCACACTGATTTAAAAAGCCAAACGATATCTAGAATACATATTAAAGAAAAACAAGATACAATCAAACAATGTTAAATTAAATTTGTTTTCAAATAAACTACAGTGAACTAGATGGAGCAATATAGCGCAGCCCCCTTATATTTTATTAAATCAAGCAGTTATTGATGAGGAGGTCTATTATTCTGAAGTAGTTTGGGAAGAGCATTTTTTATCGATCCAACTCGCATTCTAGATTCCAATACACTAGTACAGAAAAGGCAATTTGCGTCGGATGTGAGGCGCCTATTTGCTTCGGACTCCGGTACGACGCCAAAGGCCTCGACGCAAATGACCCAGAATTGATCTGCGTCGTATGCGGAAATGACGCAGATGGTTGAGCTATTTGCGTCGCACATTTATACGATGCGACGCAGATGGCTCCCCCCCAGCCCACTTCAAAGGGTAATGTGCGTCGCACATCGCCTAGGGTGCGACGCAAATGAGTGATTTGCGTCGCACCTTGGGCTACGTGCGACACAAATTGCAATTTTTTTTAAATTTTTTTTTTTAATTAAAAAAAACTAACGAATGCAGGAAATTCTACACAAATTCTATCATGAATCAGCAATAACGAATCAGTAATTGAAAAGGAAATGAAGAACATACAAAAATGGAGAAGATAAAATTACAAACTACAAAGGCAACGGACTAACATCAACAGCCTCCGCGATTTTATATAATTTCAAGAAGAAAAAAATATCACCATTACCACTAACATCAGATCTATAACTAAAACATACAAAAAAAAAAGAAATTTTAACCCTAACCAGAAGATGAAGGGGAGATAAAATAAAAAATAGAAATAAAAAAACTCAAACACAATCCAGATCTTCGAGAATTTCTTGTAATTTCATAGCAATCCAGATCTTCACCTCAAACGCAACAACAAGATTTCGAGAAGAACCAGATCTGAAAACAAGAAAAGATTAAGAATCAAAATTCAACCTCCGTGCAAAGGAGAAAAGATTAAGAATCAAAATCAAAGTTCATCGGAAAATACCATCCTCTTACTGAAAATTTCAGATCTGAAAACGAGAGAAGGTAAATGCCATAAAAATAAACAAAAAAAATCAGATATAAAGAAAAATAAAGAATACCTTCGATTGCATTTGAGTTCGATTGCATTTGGCAGATCTGTAAACAAATGAAACGAAAAGAATTTCGACGAACGAATTTTGAAGTGAAACAAAGTGAAATGAACGAATTTCAAAGCGAAACGTTAAATTTCAGGACGGTAACGACGCGGCAAACGACGTTGTAGAAGAGTTTGCGGATTTCAGGAGAGGAAGAAGTGTAGGTTTCGAGGAGGAGGGATTTGATCGATGAAACAGCCGATTCAAAGGTTTATTTTTTGTTTAATTGGGATCGGAGTTGTTGCAATTTTGTGCTTAGTTCATCTTCAGAGAATTTCGTCGCCATATTTAAGTTCATTGAGTTTTGAGGAACAAGTTCTGGAATTGTGAGAGAGGGAGATGGGGAGAGAGGGAGAGGGGGAGAGAGAGAGACGCGACTGATGTGCATATTAGGGTTTGGGAAAATTAAAAGGAGAGGGAGAGAGCCGAGAGACTTAGAGTTCTTTTGGGCTGATGTGCGTCGGATGGGCCAAGGGGTCCGACGCACATTAGCCTTTTGCAACGCACATTTATACTGTGCGACGCACATTGGGAACCAATCTCTCCAACTGGTGCGTGGAATATGCGTCGCACCTTCGCAACAAACGACGCACATTGTTAATTTGCGTTGCATTTGAGGAGGGTGCGACGCATATTTTTGTGATTTGCGTCGCACAGATCCCCACATGCAATGCAAATCCTAACTGTGCGACGCAATTGAGGGGACGCAAATCGTCTTTTTTCTACTAGTGATGCATTCATGTTGAGTATCGAACTTCAACCAATGAGAACAATTTCTCATAGATAAAGACAAAAAAAAAAAACATACTCACAACTCCCATAGAGGAGAAGGAGATCTCCACAACATAAACTAAAATCCCCATAACATGGTTTGAAAATATCTCATAAAGAGAGACTAATTTATTCAATAAAACAAGAAATAAATAAACTTAAAACTGAAAATAAAAGGGGGATTGAGGCTTACCATAAATGAAATCATCCCTGGCAACCCCTAATTAATGAAGAAGGGGTAAGGGAAGTTAGGGTTTGAGAGATAAGAGATAAAGGGGTATCCATTGCCACCCTATAATAGTAAGGCTGACAAAAACTGACCTAACCTGATAACCCGACCTGAAACTGACCTGAAAATTCCGGGTTTGGGTTGAGTTTTTCAACCTGAAAAAAAAAGGGTCGACCCAACCCGGCCTGAAAATATAATGGGTTAGGTTCAGGTTGACCTTTTGAATCTGAAAATAACCTGAAATGACCTGATTTAAAAATAACTTATATTATGTTAGGTTAGCCCTTAGCCGGTTAGGTTATAATATTGGGCCAAGCCCAACTCATTTAAACCTGAAAATTTCGGCTTTAAATGTTGAAATTTAAACATGTTACATGTACATTACCTTTCTGAATTAAGTTGGCAGTTTTTTTTTATCATTGGATATTTAGATTTATATTTCAGGTCATTTTGGGTTGGTTCGAGTCAACCTGAAAAATATAAGGTCGGGTTTGGATTGAGGTTTTCAACGTGAAATATAAATCAGGTCGGATTTGAGTCAGGGTTAAGTGACCTAAAATACAAATCAGGTCAAACTGAAACTGACGCAACCCGACCTGATTGCAACCCTATATAATAGTGATATATTTCATCCAATCTTATAACTTAATATAAGTTTAACACTTAGTACTCCCTCCGTCCCATAATATAGTGCTTATATTCTATTTTGGGTGTCCCAAAATGTTTTGCCTATTTTATTAATTTGTTTGTACTAAATTATCCTCAATTATTATTCCTACCTTTATTAAAAAATGTGTGCTCCTATTTATTACTTTGCATCATTCCAAGAAAACTTTATTGCTTTTTGATTTTTTTTAAGAAAAAAGAAAATAAAGGGAGGAGTTCCAAGACAAAAGTATTTTATTAATTATTTTTTTTTAGAATCCTACTAATTTCTCCAATTTCCTTAATTTCCCGTAAAAGAAAAAGAAATAAGCACTATATTACTCCCTCCGTTTCATTTTAATTGTTACACTTTGATATTTTACACTTTTTACAAATTTTACTTTGACCATCATTTGTGATTTATACGCGAATGAAAATATAATCATGTGGGACCTTGTTAGATTCTTCATAACATGTATTTCATAATATGTACTTTTTATAATTTTTACATATACAAAACTAAAGATATACTTCCTCCGTTTCTAAATAAGTGCAACATTTGCATAGTGTTTACTATTCACAGTTTAAACTTTAATTAGCTTTTGTTATGTAGTGTAATGGTAAACTAATACAACAACTCCCAAAGATAGGTTCTTAAAACTGGAGACTTGTGCAGCAATGATTGGCTTGAATCCCGATGCTAACTCCTGACCAGCAACCTGCAAAAAGGGACCCACCCTGGAGGTTTGGGTGGTATTTCCCCCTCCGATGCTTAAGTCAGATGTCAGGGATGCAAAGGAACTTTTTAGAGAGAGAAAGTAGAGAGAGAGAGAGAAGAATTTATGACAGAGTAACAGTACTATGCTCTCAAAAACGTACCTTTCACCCTGAAATCAAGGACTATTTATACTGTTTGAAATGACTGTTGTGCCTTGATGTCACCCTAATTTGGGAGCATCTGATTGGCTAATCAAGGTAGCAGGACACGTGGCAGTAATTGATTGGTCAGCACACCTCACTTTCATAAAAAGGTGTAGATTATTTTTATTGGGCCTAAGTACAATTTTTGGGGCCAGAAGAGGGACCTCTAGTACATTTTCTTCAGAGAAACGTACTTTTAGGCCTGCCACTTCCAGACCTTTTGTACTTTTACCTCACTGCATGCATGCCACATGTAAGGCTCCGATGGGGCCACGTGGCAGCACGATAGCCGTTGATTTTTTAGGCTACAACATTTGCCCCTTAAAAGAGGGAGTTATTATCTTTTGGGCGCCAAGACGGTTAATCTTCCTCTTTTAACCGACCTGAAACTGCCCTTCTCCTTCATTCAAAAAAGAGGCGCGATTTTGCCGGTCTCCATAGGTCAACCTTGGGCACAACGGTTACTTTTCACCGGATGAGGAGGTCATTTTCACCCTCTATAAATATGTGCCTTAGTCGCTCCTGGAGTCATTTTAACATCGCTGAGAAATTTTCTAGAGAGAGAGACTCTGCAAGTTTTTACTGAATTTTTAGAGAGAAGAATTACTCCCGTCCAAGTTCGTGTAATTGCTACTTTGCTCGTCCGAGATCTCAAGTCATCTTTGACACTCGTCCGAACTCCTCTTTACAGGTATATTCTCAACTCTCTTTCTTGTTTTCACATATTTTAAGAAAATGAGCTCGTCTTCTTCATCGAACACACCCGGCCGCTCAAGGGTTGGTACTAGCCCTAGAACAGAGGGCCTATCTTCTTCGGCATCTTCTAGAGTTGGACCCATCTTGGCCGGACATGCATTCTTTTTCTTTTCTCATGGCCGGCTAAGTCAGACGACCCAGTCTTTACCTGTGCAGGGTAATCTGGCTCGCGTCAAGCAAACAGCTCGTGTCAGACGAGGAGTTAACCTGCCGGCCTCCAGCTCTGAAATGGAGGGATCTACTGGACGAATTCCCAACGAGGGTGAGCGCGAAGTACAGAGCGCTCGTCCAGCAAACCCGAGTCCTCCCTCGGAACACGTCCAGGAGGAACAAGAAATTGGAGGCTCTCCTGCTCCCAGCCCGTCCATACGCGGGACGGTCTCGGATGAGCCAAGGACGGCCAGCTCGTCAAATCCTGCTAGCGGCTCAGAGGAACCATCAACAACCTCGTCTGAAATAAGACGACGGCTAGGGCCCCTTTCCGACCCTAGATTCATCTTGGCTGACAATACGTGGCTAGGACGAATAGGTTCGGACCTTAGACCTTTCTCTTTGGCCATGCCCATGCCAGGTTACCAATTCGTTCTCCCCGTCCGGGAGGATACCATACTTAGTGCCCCTTCGGGCCATTTTGCCGTTTATCGCCTGGCCTTAGATGCCGGCTTGCGATTTCCTCTTCATCCCTTCATCAGCCAAGTTCTTCACTACTACGGCATAGGACACAATCAACTGGCCCCCAATTCTTGGCAAAACATCCTCACTTTTCTGGCCGTTTGTAATCTAAAGGGGAAAGACCCTTCTTTGGCCGCCTTCACCCATATTCATTATGTTTCAAGGGTTCCCAGGACAGTTGAGGGAAGCTGGCTGAGCGTTTGTAATCGTCAAGGATTCTTGACGTCCTGGGACAAAACATCCAAGATGCACTCTTGGAAGGGTGAGTTTTTATTCGTCCAAGCTCCCGATAAAGCGGTTGCTAAAAGGCTTCGCTATTTTAGTCGGGCCAATACCAACACTGGACGGATGGCTTCATATCTAGAGTTAGAGAATAACTCGGCTGAGGAGATGGTGGAATACTTCCAGATTTCGGAGTACTCCATGGAAAACGTCTCCTTCAAGGGTCCGTCCAACTGGATCCCCTTTAAAGAGATTGTTCTTACCATATAACTTCTTAGTCGCTGCCGGTTTGCGGCAGGACGAGGACAGAGGTATAACTACTGAATATTTCAAGTAAGCTTCTCGTCCAAACTATCATTCGTCTAACATTTCTTCTTTTTGCAGATTCAGCCAAAAGTAAGCTGAAAAAATCTTGGATAGGAGACATGAGCTCGTCCAGATTTACGGACAATCTCTGGAAGGAATACAGCAAGTCGGGCGCTGAAAAGCGGGCCGACACACTGGTAAAATTTTTTTTTTTTTTTTTTTTTGAAGAGGAAGCCGTCCTGCGTCCTTTATTGGACGCTTTGCTTCTTCAAAGAGGAGAGCGTCCTGACAGGGCAATGGACGGTTTGCTTCTTTGAAAGGAAAACCGTCTTGAACACCTTTTGGACGCCTTGCTCCTTCAAAGAGCAGATCGTCCTAACGGAAACCCAGACGCCTTGCTCCTTCAAAGAGCAGATCGTCCTTACTGAAACCCGGACGTTTTGCTTCTTCAAAGAGCAGATCGTCCTTACTGAAACCCGGACGCCTTGCTTCTTCAAAGAGCAGATCGTCCTTACTGAAACCCGGACGCCTTGCTTCTTCAAAGAGCAGGTCGTCCTTACTGAAACCCGGACGCCTTGCTTCTTCAAAGAGCAGGTCGTCCTTACTGAAACCCGAACGCCTTGCTTTTCTAAGAGAGAGCATCACAAGGTTTTTTCAGGACGAGCTTCATCTCTAACTTGTTCTTTCTTTTTTCAGAAAAATGCCCCAACATCTAGGGCTTTGGCCGAGAAGGCAGCAGCCAAGAAACGGCCGGCGGGAACTAGTGAAGCTCCTCCCCCTAAGAAAGCAAAGGGCTTCACCGCCAAGAAAAAGAAGTCGACACGGCCCGCTCCTAAGGTCGTGATCGAGATTCCGGCCAAAGAGGAGGCCAAGGAGGAGCCGGCAGAGATTGGCTCTCTGGCTCTGGTGACCTATGCTGGGCCTGCCGAGCATCCCACAGCCTCACAACCTGACGAGGTTGTCATTTTGGACGAAGCAGGCCAATCTTCTCAGCCGGACGCGGCTGCAGACGGGTCCGCTTTTTCTGGACCAGTGGCCAAACTGGTTGGCCAGATGCCAACTGCATATAGGACGGCTTCCCGTTCCTCTGGTGAGTCTTATTATTCAAACATTGTTAGAACACTACGGGTTGGCGGGCGTCCGATGAGTCCGTCCAACAAACAGGCCGTGGTTATTCCCATCAGATGTACTGACGAGTCTAACCTTTCAGATAAAGGGAAGGGTCCAGCTGCTGATGGATCTCCTATTCTTTCTGATGACGAATCTTCTCCGACTTTCGGAAGGATGTCATCAGCCGATCGGGAAAAGCTCAAGACGGAGCTCTTCAAGTGTTTCCCTGAACCTTATATTAAGGGGTTAAGGGGAGCATCGTCTGGGCATGTAGGTTACATGTCTCAGCTTGCTGCCGAGGTAAGCTTTCCTTTGGACGCTCTAATTCCATAGTTAGAGATATTTTTAATTTTTCTAACATTCGGCCTGACTTTTATATCCTCCCTCTTCTTTTCAGCTCTTTGCTCGCAGCATGATAACAGAAGACTGGGCAAGGAGCTCAGAAAAGAAAATAAAAAGCTCGTCCGCGATGTGACGGCGGCCGCTGACCATGCTCAGTTTGTTATGTCCGAGCAAGAGGTGCTGCATCAGCAAACCAAGATTGCTTTGGAAAAGCGATCGGCCGACTGGAATCTCAGATCAAAGTCTACCTTCTTCGGTTGACGGAGATGTAGACGAACGGGCATCTTTGGAACGGCCCTGACGGACGAGAGGAACTCAGTCATGCCATGGCTGCTGATTTCTACAAAGAGAACCTCGTCCTGAAGGTAAAGAACCAAGCCCTTCGGCTGAGGTTGCGGACACCGTTGCTGGCGCCAAAGAGGCTATGAACAACGTCATAGATACCTCAAAAGAATGGGCGGTGAGGCTTTTGAGATGATGGCCGAGGAGGAGGATATCCCCAGATATGCTCGTCGGCTGGAGTTCCAAGAAGCCTTGCATAAGGCCACCATAACTGGAGCAGAACCTCCCGTCTTTGAAGAATCCTCTGAGGATGAAGAGGGAGAGGACGAGCAGAGCCCAGGACGAAGAGGACAATGATCCTCCTGCCGCCTAGTTCTTTTGTTGTATCTTGGCCGTGAGCCACTTGTAACTTTTTCTCTTTTTGTACTTAGATGAATTTAGGTTGTAATCATCTTTTTTACATTTATGAAAAGCTATCTTTTTCAATCCCCTTGTTCTTTACTGTTTTTGACGCATTGCCTTACAACTCCATGATTATACAAAGTACAAAAGCAACTCGTCTAAAACATTTTGGCCGATTATATCTACAACATTCATTAAGCCCAAGTATAAAAGTAATTCGTCAACATTTTTTATCTGCCCCAGTAGCTCTTTTCTGGACGTTCATCACCAGATGCTTTAAGCAAAGACTTGTTTTTAATTTTTGGGTTTCAAAAGAAACTACCAAGTATAAAAATTTGCTCGGCCAGAACCTGGGTATGTTCGTTATTGGACAAAGACTTAGTCAATTTATAAATTATGCCCCTATATATGCCCCCCTTCTTGGACGAGAGTTTTCTATAACTTTCCATGTTCAAGAAGGAGTTAAGGCATAATTTTTAAATAACTTGGACGTTTTTCTAAGAGTTTGTGTAACTCGTCCATCTTTGTTAAATTATGAAATAACTTTGCCTTTACTAAGGTTGTTATTTAGAAGTTTTGTGGCTGTTTGACGGAAAGTAGGACACCTTTACTAAGGCGTCCTAATCCTAGCCGACCTTGTTTGGGAGGTGTTCAACTCTTTAAGTAAACACCGGCCAAATTTGCATTTTATCCATTTAAGGACGATAACAAGTTCGGCCGACCTCCCAATGAAAGGTGCATTGTCTGTTTGCTTTGTTAAATTTAATGACTTTGGACGATTGTAATAACTTTAAGCAAATAAATCAGACTAAGTTATAGAGAAGTAGAGCTGTATTATATGAAGTTTGCTTGACGAATAGTCAAGATACATGTATACATTCTACTTTTTCTTTGTAATGCATTAACATAAGATTACAATTTTAGAGGATGCCCTAAACAAAGTATTTCTTCAGAGTGTCAGAATTCCACGTCCTAAGAATAGAACCGTCCAATCCTTCTAGACGAAAGGTGCCATTCTGAACTACTTCGATTATCTTATAGGGTCCTTCCCAGTTAGGAGTAAGCTTGCCTAACTCTTTGGCTCGGCCGACCGCTTCCATTTTTCTTAGGACGAGGTCCCCAGCTTTAAGGACGTCTTGCAACTCTTTTGTTGAAGTCTCTTGCCATTCTAACTTATAGTTGCATCCTCAGCAGAGCATTGCCCCTGACTTCAGGAACTAAGTCCAAAGCCGTCCTAAGAGCTGCCCAGTTAGCATCTCTGAGTACATCATTACTCTTAAGTGGGTTCTTCAACCTCAATAGGGAGGACGGCCTCAGAGCCATAAACCATCATAAAAGGAGTCTCCCGGTGGAATTCTTGGCCGTTGTCCTTATTGACCATAAGACCAGCTGCAATTCTTCTACCCAAAGCCCCTTAGCATTGTCCAACTTCTTTTTATCCGGCCGAAAGAATCTTGTTAAAAGCCTCCACTTGCCCATTAGCCTGTGGATGAGCTACTGCTGCAAAGTGAGCTTTGATTCCTTGGTCGCCAACCATTGACGAAGCTTGGGTGTTTCGAATTGCGGCCCATTATCAAAGACGATCGACTGGGGCATCCAAACCTTGTAATCAAGTTCTTCCAGATGAACCCTTTGACTCATTGGTGGTGATGCCCCTTAATGCTTCAGCTTCAACCCATTTTGTAAAGTAGTCTACAGCTACTATTACAAATTTCTTCTGGCCGGCAGCAATAGGAAAAGGCCCAAGAATGTCCATCCCCCATTTAGCAAAGGGAAGAGGAAAGAGAATGGGCGTCAAGTAATTGGACGGCTTTTGATGGATATTACCATGCTTTTGGCAACTATCACACTTCTTGGCATAGGAGTGCGTCTTCTTTTAAGGACGGCCAAAAGTAGCCCGTCCTGAGAGCCCTTTCTGCCAAAGCTCTTCCTCCAATTGGGAAGCACAAGCTCCCTCATGCAACTCCTTAAAACGTCCAGACCTTCCTTTCGGCTGATGCACTTGAGAAGAGGCCGATTATAAGATTTCTTGTATAGAGTCTCATTCCACAATTCAAACCACTTGTCCCTTGCTTTCACATACTTGGCTTCAATTGGATCAAGAGGCAGACGGCCGGTTTTCTTGAATTCAATGATTGGACTCATCCACTCATCTTCTCGGCTGAGAAACAGACTTCTCCGGCCTCTATGCTCTTGGCCGCCTTTACTCCCAGAAGACTGTTCTAGGAACATCTCCTTCAGCCGAGCTGGCCAGTTTAGAGAGGGCATCAGCTTGATGGTTCTCTGATCTGGGCACCTGATCTAGGACGAACCTCTTTAAAGACTTGATCTCTCCTTGACCAAATTCATATACTTGCTCATGGACGCTTCTTTGCATTCAAACTCACCATTGACTTGACTGACAACCAGCAGAGAGTCAGTTTTAGCTTCAATTTCCAAGGCCCCAGCCGCTTTGCACATTTTTATGCCGGCTAAGAAGCTTCATACTCTGCTTCATTATTGGACGCCTGGAATTTGAACTTCATAGCATATTCAAACTTATCCCCTTCTGGAGATTGAAAAATGATTCCTGCCCCACAGCCGTTAGCAGTTGAGGATCCGTCCACCATAAGGGTCCAATGACGCCTTCCTGCTGCCGGGTCCTGGACGCTTTCTATCGTAGGCCGAGTAAGCTCTACAATAAAATCAGCCAAAGCTTGGCCCTTGATTGCCTTTCTAGGCTCAAATGTTAAATCAAACATATTAAGCTCAACAGCCCATTTTAACATCCGGCCAGAGCATCCATCTTATGCAACACTTGCCTAAGGGCTGATCTGTATATACAAGAATGCTGTAGCTAAGAAGTAAGGCCTTAACTTCCGGCTAGCCATCAACAAAGCCAGCCGAATTTCTCGATGGAGAATATCTGTTCTCAGCATCTTTCAGCACATGGCTCACAAAATAGACGGGTATTGACCGCGTCTCTTTCAGCCAAGAGGACTGCACTTACTGCGAAGGGTGATACAGCCAGGTATACATACAATTTTTCACCTTCGGCCGGACTGATTAACCTAGGCAGCTGCCGAAGATGATCCTTTACTTGCTGAAGCGCCACCTCAGCTTCTTCCGACCACTCAAACTTGGCATTCTTCTTGATAGTAGCAAAGAAATGGTGACATTTGTCTCCTGATTTTGAGAGAAACCGTCCAAGAGCAGCCAAACAGCCCGTCAACCTCTGAACTTCTTTGACTTTGGACGGCGAAGACATATTCATAATAGCCTGAATTTTGTCGGGATTTGCTTCAATCCCTCTCTGATCAACCAAAAATCCCAGAAATTTCCCAGCAACTACGCCGAAGACACATTTTTGCAGATTAAGCTTCAACTTGAATTTCTCAAGGTGAGGAAGGTTTCCCTAGATCGTCCAGATGATCTTTCTCTTCTTTACTCTTGACGATCATGTCGTCGATATAGCTTCCATATTTCGCCAGTGGCTGAAATACGTATTAATGAGCCTCTGAAATGTGGCGGCATTTCTTAGGCCGAAGGCATCCTGAGCCATCCATACAACCTTTCTCAGTAATGAAGGAAGTCTTATCTTGATCATCCGGCCACATAGGAATCTGATGGAAGCCAGAGTAGGCGTCCATAAAGCTCAGCAGGGCATGACCAGCCGTAGAATCAACCAGACGATCAATTTTTGGCAATGGGAAGCTGTCCTTAGGGCAAGCCTTGTTTAGATCTGTATAATCAACACACATTCTCCAAGTGCCATTCGGCTTTGGAACCATCACAACATTTGCTACCCAATCTGGGTAGTATGTTTCCCGGATGAATTTAGTTTAAGCAGCTTATGAACTTCTTCATCAACGGCCTTATTTCTGGCCGGCCCAGATGTCTCTTCTTCTGCCGAATAGGCTTTTGCCCCGGCTCAATGTTGAGCTTATGGACGGCCACTTCAGGGTCTATCCCAGGCATCTCTTCTACAGCATAGGCAAACACATCTTCAATTCTCGCAGCAACGCAACTAAGGCGTCCTGAATTTCTGATCTCAAAACTGATCCAATTTTCAATGTCCTTTCCGGACGCTCTGGATTCAAGCAAATCTCTACTGGACTTTCCACAGGTCTGGACGTTCTAGTCCCAGACCCATTATAGCCATTATCTCAGATGAATGCTTTTCTTCTTTAATAGCCAAACACTTTCTCTTCTTGCTAGGCAAAAGCATGGACGGATTGCTTTCAGGAAGAGGCGACTCCTGAACCTTCTCAACTTCCTTCTTAAGCTCAACAATCTGGCCTTTAACCTTCTTGGCCGAATCATCTCCTTGTGCCTTTGGACACTCTTTTTCTTTCCAAGATGATGGTTTGAGTGTGGTGAGGTAGCATTCTCTGGCAGCTTGCTGATCTCCATAAAGAGATCCAATCTTCCCACCATCACATTCAAACTTCATCAGCATTAAATGGGTCACAATGACGGCCTTGATGTGATTTAAGGTAGGTCGTCCGAGAATGACATTATAAGCTGTCAAGTCTCGTACTACCAAAAATTTCACAAAAAGCGTTCTGGCCGCATCTTTTTCTCCAACTCTGACGGGCAATGTGACGGTTCCCATAGGGTGTATGACTCCTCCGCCAAAACCGATTATAGGATGATTGACTGGCATCAACTCATTTTTGTCAAACTTTAAGCGGGACAAACAATCAGCACTGATTATATCAGTGGAGCTTCCTGTATCAATCAGAATCGCCTAACCCTAAGGTTGGCAATCTTCATTTCCACCACTAATGGATCATCATGCGGCGTCCTTATCTTCCCTCGGTCCAGCTCGCTGACCACTATTTTTGGGAAAGGATCAGACTCGGCCTGGTTTGTGAGCATAACCTGGCTGAGTTCCCTCAAATAGTTTTTGTGGCCACGATTTGTTGGACCTCCAGCCGCAAATCCTCCTGAGATAACCATTACACTCATCATCCGTGCTATCTCCGTCCTTTTTCTTCCCTGACGGTTATCCCTTTTCTGAAACTTCCTTCCTGACGAGGGTAGGTAATTGTTCATCTTTCCTTTTCGAGCCAACTCTTCTAGCGCTCGCTTCAAATGCTTGCATTCATTGGTTTCATGCCCACAATCTTTGTGAAAGTGACAATACTTGCTCTTGTCTCTGTTACGGTAAGGCGTCTTCATCTCGGCCGGCGCCTTTAGCTCATGCTGATCTTTTATTTCCATCAAAATGGAATATTGATCTTTGTTGAACTCTATTGGTTCAGCTGAGGCCGCCGGCTCTGACCGCCTACTTCTCTTGGACGAGGTGGTCATAGAAGTCATTGCCCAAGTCTCAGCCTTCTTGGGCGGATTCTTTTTTGGCTGAACAGCTTCTTCAGCTTTCTTCACTTCTGGCTGCTTAGCTTCAGCACAAACCTCTGTGGCATGGATGAATGCTTCAGCCTCCCTCAATGCTTCCGTCAAAGTAGTGATTTTCTTCTTCACCAAATCAAACTTAAAACTTCCTGGCCTTAGGCCTCTTATGAAGGCGTCTGCATTCAGATCTTGGATCTGCAATGCTTCTAGATTGAACCTCTTCACATAACCTCTCAAGGCTTCCTTAGGACCTTGGATGACCTTTCCCAGGTGCATGCTTGTTTTTTGTTCTTGACGATTAGCCACAAAGTGACTGGTGAATAGAATGCTAAGCTCAGTAAAATTGTTCACTGAGTTAGCGGGCAAGTTGTTAAACCATTTTTGCGCTACTCCCTTCAAAGTAGCTGGAAAATTCTTACACCAAGTAGCATCGTCCACCCCTTGGACATACATCTGATGCTTGTAAGCTGATAGGTGATCGTCCGGATCAGTAGTTCCGTCAAAAGGTTCAATGGTTGGGAGCTTAACCTTTGGGAAAGGAGGGGACTCCATGATCCTGACCGAGAAAGGAGTGGGCCAATTGATCTGGAGTGCCGCCACCTGCCCCTCAATGGGTATGTGCTCCTGACGGTACTCTTTCAAAACCGGATTAGATGAGGTGTTAGCTAAGGCTTGACGCCTGTACACCATAGGCTGCAAAACTGTCTTCTCTTGCCTTGGCTGGAAAGCTGATGGACCACGGCTTCGCACCACTGTTCTGGACGGGAGCCTTAAGGACGGATCCTTCATATATGGCGTGGAGCCAGAGGCCGAACGCTGCTGTGCGGCCGCCCTCTTGGCCTCCAAGTACTCCCGGGCATCAGTCTCCATCATGTGACCAGTAGGAGGGATATTATCTGCTGGACGGACCACCAGTTTCCAGTCCATCTTCCTCCTAGAATCACTGACTGCTGGCTGCTTTCCTTTGGAAGGCGGCCTAGTCAATTCTGGCCGAGATGGCCGACTAGGTCCTGGACGACCCTCCTGGGATCGCCCTTTGAGTGGCGCAGCTGCCTCTTCTCTCGGACTCATCTGAAAAATAGCATGTTGTTCTTAATCTGCTCTTCCATAACAGCGGCCATCCTGGCCTGTAAGTCATTCAATACATTTTCCAAATGACCAGCAGTCACTGGACGGTCAAGATTTTCTTGGATGACTGGAGTTACAGTCCTACCCTCAGGTGAACGGCAGCATGGCCCTGATCCCTGCCTCGAGGTGGTCTCTCGTCATCAACGGTATCATCCACCTGAACTCTAAAACTTCTGTTCCTTGCCACATTCGAAGAGTGACAGTCCGTCATTGTTGCGTCTCCCCACAGACGGCGCCAAATGTTATGTAGTGTAATGGTAAACTAATACAACAACTCCCAAAGATAGGTTCTTAAAACTGGAGACTTGTGCAACAATGATTGGTCAAATCCCGATGCTAACTCCTGACCAGCAACCTGCAAAAAGGGACCCACCCTGGAGGTTTGGGTGGTATTTCCCCCTCCGATGCTTAAGTCAGATGTCAGGGATGAAAGGAACTTTTAGAGAGAGAAAGTAGAGAGAGAGAGAGAAGAATTTATGACAGAGTAACAGTACTATGCTCTAAAAACGTACCTTTCACCCTGAAATCAAGGACTATTTATACTGTTTGAAATGACTGTGTGCCTTGATGTCACCCTAATTTGGGAGCATCTGATTGGCTAATCAAAGTAGCGGACACGTGGCAGTAATTGATTGGTCAGCACACCTCACTTTCATAAAAAGGTGTAGATATTTTTATTGGGCCTAAGTACAATTTTTGGGGCCAGAAGAGGGACCTCTAGTACATTTTCTTCAGAGAAACGTACTTTTAGGCCTGCCACTTCCAGACCTTTTGTACTTTTACCTCTCTGCATGCATGCCACATGTAAGGCTCCGATGGGGCCACGTGGCAGCACGATAGCCGTTGATTTTTTAGGCTACAACAGCTTTGGTGATTTACATTTTAGGAAAAACATAGTCATGTGGGATCTTGTTAGATTCGTCTGAATGTGAATTTTTTTAATATCAACTTTTTATAATTTTTACTTATTGATATATTATAATGGTTAAAATAATGCATTGGCAAACGTGCAAACAAGAAATGTTGCACTTATTTAGAAACGGAGGAAGTATGTCCTTAAAGTTTTGCACTGACATGCGTGAAAAGTGTAAGTGTGTAAATTAAAATGAAACGGAGGGAGTATGAAATTTGATAGGCGTGTCGCGCACCTAACAAAAATAAATAACCTAACTAATCCTCCTAACTATGTAGTAGGGTAAGTCAGAGTTGATCCCACAGAGAGAAAGTTGTTCTATGATTAGTCCTTAAATAATGGTAAGACTAAAGGAGATTAACATCAAGAATAATGGTGGAATTAAACTATAGTAATCAATATAATAAAAGACTCTACAGTTAAGTACCCCACTAGCACGAAATAATACAAAATAATTTCTACCCCAAACTAATAAATTAAATGTTCTCAAGGAAAAGTACACCCTATAAAGTACCATAAACCTCTCCCGAGTATCTATGGCTTCTCTAATATGCATTCAAGCCTACTCCCGTGGAATCATGCAAATTAAAGACATTAAACACGGCACTTTAACTTCCTAACAATCCATTCTACCTACTCCCGTGGAGAACTTCATGTCCTTAATTGAAATACTCAAATCCATCAAAATCTAACTCCCGTTGTGATCAAGACAATGGAATTTAACAATACTAGTTATCCCTAATCTAGTATTGAATATGCACAATCAATTAAGCAAGAACAATTAACAATTAATATGAGAATTTAAAGAAACAATCATGAATTAAATCATACTAGGGTTCAACTTAACCATAGATAAAAGAAACTACTCTATCATGAAATAAATAATGAAATCTAAATCTACTAAGAAAAGCATAATAATCAAAGAAATCAACAAAAGAAACTAATAAAACTCATGAATTAATGAAAAATAATAAAAACTAGGGTTTACACTAGAAACTAGAGAGAAAAAGGAGAGAAAACTAAAACCTAAAACCTAAAAAATAACGTGAGAGGGAGGCGTAGAGAGAAAGAATGAAAACCTATCTAAATAAATCTCTATTATATAAGGGAAGGGGGGGGGAGCAATGGTATCCTCTTTTGAAATGCCTAATTTGCCCCCCTTCCCTTTCTAAATTACAATTCACTTACAAATTAAAGGGGGCTTTAAGTAAAATACCAAAAATATAATTATAACAACCACTCACAAAGTCAACTAAAATCATAAAATTGCATAATTTACGTTATGCAAATCACTAAAATGTGAAAACTTTACAAACACTTAATAATTCATTTACAAACTATAACCTATGAAAAAATTGACTTGAAATCAAACTGTCTACTTTCTTTACAATCTATGAAGTACTGTACTTAATTCAAAAATCAACTAAAATATTATAATATTAGAAAGCATAAATAAATTCAATAAAATTTCTATTTTGTGCATAGAATTTAACTTTGAAAAGTAATAAAAAAAAGAATAGTGATAAACTTAAGTGACAAAAACTAAAACCAATCTAATTTTGCAACTAAAAACAATTATACTTCATATGTCTAATGTTCGAATTTTGACTCTTATTGCGAAGAAAATCGAGTTTGTGTTTTGAAAAAAAATTCAAGCACGCATCGCGTGCAAAAAATTATAGTATTCAATAACCTGATATGACTTGGAAAGTAATTTACAAGATAAGGAAAGTCTTAAATAAATCATTAATAGGCGGATTAGTGATCCGCGCGTACGCGTGGCATATTCCAGCAGAAACAGTGCAATCTTCCGAAAGGCATAACTCCTTGACTAGAAGTCTCCTCGAGGCGTGCTATCTATCGTTGGAAAGATCTTCAAGTCTAGTTTCCAAATATGCTGGAATTACTCGATTCTAAGAATCACATCAAAAGTTATGATCAGAAGAGTAGACATGACTCCTTTTTCACATTTCTTCTAATGATTTTCCGCTTCGTTTTCGCTCAAATTCGTACTATAAAATATCTATGACGATCCTTATGCATTGTAGCTTCCTTCCAAGTGCTCCTAATCCTCAAGTTTAATTAATCATACTCCAAATAACTGTTCTCAAATAACTGTTCTATATGTCTCTCCTATCCTTGACTTTATGCACTTATTTAATAACAAATGAAATACTACATGTTGACATACTCGAATACTCCCTTATGTTCCTCCTATTGAAAGTGCATTAAAAAAAGTATTTCAACATGTAGTATTTCAATATAAGAGATGAGTATCTTGATGTTGGTTTTGATGATAAAACTAACCTTCATAAATCTGGAACCAATAATGAGTTTAAAGATGATGGTACATACATTTACATCAGAAGCTTGAATTTCCTCATAGTTGGTCTCTACTCCATTTACAAGGAAATGTTTCCGGGAGTTCAAGTAATCATTTAAACCATATTAACAAGATATGAGGGCACACATACATACAGACACGATTTAGTGAGAAGTACAAGATATTTATTATTTTATAAAAAAACATTTTAGTAGCAACTAATACTTGAAAATCGAAATGAGGAAGAAGGAGGCTTTGTTTTAAGAAAACTAGTTTTTTCAGTTAGAGGTGATCATTTTGGCCCGGCCCGTTTTTGGGCCGGTTTTGGGCAGAATTTTTCGGCCCGCGGGCCGGGCCCGGCCCGGCCCGGTCGTTTTTTTTTGGGCGGCCTTTGGGCAAGCTAAAAACGACTTTTTAGTCTATTTTTTGGCCCGGCCCGTTTTGGCTCGCAAAAGCCCGCTAAGCCCGGCTCGAAATAGCGGTCTTTGGACACAAAAATTCGGCCCGAATTTAGGCCCGGCCCGGCCAATGGGCAAAAATTTTTTTGCCGCGGCCCGACCCATGATCACCTCTAATTTTTCTGCACGCTATGCGTGCAGTGACATTTTAGTCATAATTATTGCTCAATATTAAAAGAAATAAAAAATAAAATTATGAAAGTATGTATCTATGTTCACCTTCATTTGGTGAATAAGAAGTATTTAGATACTTACAAATAATATTTAAAAATATTTTAAAGTACGTATAAGTGATGAAATTGTATATCCAAGTAATGAAGAATCTAATTTTTTTTTTTTGAAATTTGTATTTGTGATTAATTCTGTATATGAGTTGTCTTTTTAATGAGAATGCTTTTTTTTTTATTGTACGTGGTATTAATTTTTGATAAGTTCTTGATTACAAATTTTTTTAGTTGATTGGATCTAAATTTAATTTGATTGAATCTTGTTTATTGGCAAGTTTATGTGATTGACAATTATATAAGTTGATTGGATTTAATAGAGATTTGGTCGAATTTTTTTAGTAAGTTTATGTGTGAATGGTTTTATGTTGTGGATGGTGAATATGTAAATTAAAAGGGGACACCATTGCCCCCCCTCCCCTTGGCTTATATAATAGAGATAAAAGTGTTAGGAAACGGGATGTTGTAATTTAATTAATGCGGAAAAAGTCAATGAAATAATAATGATGAGAAAAACAATAAAGAAGAACGAACAAAGAAATACAAGGATTTACGTGGTTCGGTCAAAATAAACCTACGTTCACAGGTGGGGGATTCGAGCTTGAACTATAATGGAGAAAAACTAGAGAATAACACTACTGGAAAAAAGCTCATCTGATGCGGTCAAAATCGAGCTTACTGATGCGGTTTTGGTCCGCATCAGGTGGGCTCGCAGCAGATCCCATTTATTTACCGATCCGGTCCAAAACTTGATCAATAAATGATTTACTGATGCGGTTTTGAGGTGAAAACCGCATCAGTTAATCACATTAACTAATGCGGTTTTCACCTAAAAACCGCATCAGTACGGTTCAAATTCATGTCAAAAAAAGTGCATACCTGCAGGTTGCACGTCTGCACTAAATTCATGATTTTGGCATCTTTGTTTGTATATATATATATATAATACATTATACATAGAAACAATCCAAAATTATACCAAATACATAGAAAATAGCTACATATATACTGAAAATTATATGAAATATACAAAAATACAAAAATTATACATAGAAACAACATAAATAGAGAATTGGCATAGAAACAACATTTCAACATAAATACAGAAAATTATACAAAAATAATAAATTAACATATATACAGAATTAATATATGTACAGAAAATTACAATACATATACAAAACTAACAGCTATAAAAAACCAAAATAAAGCAAAGGTAGATACTCACTCCGTCGTAAAGGATGTCCAGGCGGAAGTCGAGGGAGTTTTAGGTAGAACTCCCCACTTCCAAACGGTTTCGGGGCTTGTCCAAAAGCAAGTCCCGAAGGTGGGAGCTGATTATAAGACCCTCACACCCATCAAAACCCAACTGGGTCCGGATCACCCAGGGGAACTGTAACAGCCCGCTCTTCCGAGCTGCTAGCGAAACACGCTTAATAACCATAAACAACAATTAACTCTTAATTAATAAAATCGCAGCGGAAAAATATCCTCAAATACACCAATAATTGACTAGGATTCCCAAATATTATACAACGAAATAGAAATAACTATTCCCAAACCAACTACCTAAAAATACAATCTCAATCCTTAATATACGATGACATCAAAATCTCGCTTCACTTTCATTCTCGAGCTCTTGATACCAAACCTGCAAATTCAGGGAGAAAATACAAAACAAACAAAATTCCAAAATGAGTGGAAAACTCGTAACCTTTACTTCAGCCCGTTACAGACATTTTATTTTCTCAAATCATTTTCATTTCATTACAACGCTGGCATAGCTCACTCTCTTAAACAATCAGTGGCAAGTACGGGCTTTGGACAAGGGACAAACGCTGCCTCCACGGTTCGTTATGGAGCCCAGCAATACTACCCCCAAGGTTCGTTATGGAGCGTAGCCGACCGTATCAGGTCAAAAAGTAACCATCCTCCACCCATACCTTGCCCACTTTCTATTTTCAGTTCATAAACTAAGCCAGCAAAACAAGTTTCGTATTCATAATCAATCAATGACATTTCATCATCGCATTCATATCTATGGCCATAGTACGAACTTATTTATCCAAAACATAACACAAATATTCACACACACACACAAGGGCATGAGTAAAAGATTTTACTGAACATAAAAGTTACCTGAATCGCAATCCAATTCCTTAATCTCCGAATAATACTCCACTCCATGATCATCCTCCGAGAATCACCTCACAATGACATCAATAAATCAAAAACCAAACTTAGACTAATCTAAACTAGGAAACATAATCACATCTAATTCCCAATTCACAACTTATCAACCTTTAACATTCTAATTCCATAATCCTTAATTCATAATCATAGCTCTAGATTGTAGAACTTAACTAACTAAACTTAACTCACATACTAACAACAACAACAATAGACAACCACCACAAAGCATCATCAACAACAGCGCATCACCACACTAACCATAACAACAACAACGCCACTACAATCATCCTAACAACAACAGAACAAAACCATCACCAACAACAACACGTCACCACCACCAATAATAACACCAACAACAGTCCCACAACAACAAAACAACAACATAACAGTAGCAATAATCCCAATAATAATCAACCACCATATCTCCTTTCAATTAAACTATACTGCATACTTAAACTCCTAATCATAATCTAAATATAAATTAAGCTTGAAATACTAATCAAGAATTCTAAAATTAAAAACAAAGAGGTAAGTTACCTCTGCTCTATTAGGAGCAGCGAAGAATCGAGAAACAGAGGGGTTGAGGGGAAGGTTTCGAAGCTTCAGCAACAACGCAACAACAACAACAACAAACAATAGCAGCTTAGGTTTAATTTACAAAACTTGAAATCAGAATTCAAGAGGAAAAGAAAGAGATGGATATACCTCTGCTCACAAGAGCAGCGACGCAAAGAACAGAGAGCGGAGGGAGGTTTTGAGGCTTTGACGGCAAGCACCGTCAACCACAACATTAGTGGCAGCGGCGACTGAACACAACCGCCGGTAGGAGAGAGGAGTTATGGCGGTGGCGAGCGCAACCGCAACAACAAGACGACCGAAGAAAGAGGGAGGGACGGGTCGGAGAAGAACAACCAGCAACGAAGCTCCGGCGAGGTATGAGGGTGGTGCAGCGACACATCGAGCCAACGGCGAAGCACCGACGCCAGCAGTGCGTCGACGAATAGCAGCAGGTCCGACGAACAGGGCCGGCACGAAACAGAGGAAAGAGGAAACGAGAACAAACGGCGCTGACAAGGGGGAAAACTCCGGCGAGCAAGAATTGACGGGCACAAACGCTAGGTTCAGGCGACAACACCGCCGGCATAAAACCACCGGCACCGACGCACGAAAAGAAATAACGAGAAGAGAGAGAAACAGGGCTGCGACAACAGCAGCGATGAACAACAGATGCGGTTTGGTGGCTTGCGAGAAGCACCACACGCATATCAAGAACACCGGCGAGGCAACCGGATTCCGACGAGACCGAGAGCAGGGGACGAGAGAGAGAATTGAGGATTTGGGGGTTTTTGGGGCTTCAGGTTTCTTTCACGAGATATTGGAGTTTTCTTTGGGTTTGACAAAATGACACGAAGGGGGTTGGGTTTTGGTGTCATCAAGTTTAGAAGCCACGAGAAAGAATGAAAACAAGTGTTGGGTTTTCATCAACTAGTCAAACCGACAGAAGGTATAGGAGTTCAAGGGCAAATTGACTTTGACTTCCTATTTGACTAAATACCACACAATTTAGTCGCACATAAGACCCAAAATAATATTAATAATAATAATAATAAAAATAATCTCATATAGTTAAATAAATAAATATATTACAAACACGACAATATAATTAAAATCCAACTCAAATAAAATAAGATTTTCGAAATATAATTATCTTAATAAATATAATTAGCATTTAAATAAAGGTACTTTAAAACAGGGCTATTACAGGAAAACCGCTTTTCTTTTCCTTCGATTGCGGGGACAAATCCCTTAATTCTTTGATCTCGACCGACTAAATCAATCAATAGCAGAAGTGTTTTTCTTTTCGATTGAGCTTCTATTGGCCCTTAGCCTTTGATGAAGATGATCAATGGTTCTGCCGTTATTGCAGGAAGAAAGTAATTTACCAATCCCCAAAGCTACAAGAAACCCGAGACTACAACAACCGCTGCCCGAGATAAGACTTTTTTGCGATGCGGCGTGATTCAAATTGCTACGCCTTCCGATCTCGCATTCGACGATCGGGAAAATAACAAACAAGAAAAATTAGATGGGAGATTTTAGTGGGACAATGCGCTTGTCTTATTTGGGCCCTAATCTGCAAAGATTTACTTGGTGCAGGATTGAATTCCTACCAAAAAGTATCTACTAGTTTGAAGTTTCCACCTCTATATAAATAAGGTTTCGTTTTCCTAAGTTGAAGTTTCCACACCTATAATCAAGTGTGGGGAGCACTACTAGAGTTAGTAGTGTGGACTTGTACTTTGAGCGAGGTATTAGGAAATTCGCTATTAGTGGGTTTGGTAGACATAGATCTCGGAGTAGAGATTGAACCACGTTAAAACTCTTTTGTGTCCCCATTGCCATTTATTATCCACTTCTGCAGTGTGTTTCAACTCAATCTCAAAATCTCAATTTCAGCTGTAACACAGTGCATGATATGAAGCCGTAACTTCAAAATTTTGATTTTTTGCAAGATTATTTTTTAATCAAATCAATTCTGTCCATTTGTAATTAATATCTTGCTAACAAACACTTTGTGTGGAGTAAATATGAGGCTAAGCCATTTTCTCCTAATTGTTTGTGAGTTCTTAACAACTACTCCAAACAAATAAGACTTTACCTTACCAAGCTAAGTTTCGTCTACTGGTAAGAAAAGAACCTTCCAACTTCAAGGTTGGGAGTTCGATCCCTCATTTGGGGCACTTTGGAAGAGGGTTTCCCCTTACCATCCCCTCAATCTCAAAGTGTCTTCCCGCAAACCCAAATCGGGTTAACATACATGCGAGAGGTGTCGATTTGGCAGAGCCCTTCATCTTACCATGGGATCCCTAGTAGGGGCAAAAAAAAAGAATTTACCTTAACTATATACTCAATAACAATTGTCCATCCGTAAATAAGCATTAGATCAGAGCTCCACTATTTGTTGGTACAAGGAAGAGTTTCCTTATATGTTTTGGATCTCTTTGACGAGAGAAAGTATTGGCATCTCATAATGAGATGTCAAAATAGCATCTTATAAAATTTTTGGTACCAAAATTAAGTCAAAGTGATGCCAAAGTAGAGTCATTTGATACATCTCTATTTTATTACAATTTTACTTACTTTGGTACCAAATTTTTGTGAGATGACATTTTGTATCTTACTATTAACAGCGTATCCAAGCTCTTATGACGATTCCAAAATGTTCAGTTCGCACTATGCAAGTTGCACATTCATGCAACTCACACTGATTTTCATTGTCCACATGTAACTCCCACCCATGTGAAAGTGATTGATTTCTGAAGATAAATATAAACCATGTTAAGATAGAATTCATCTTTCTACTTCAAATTCTTCTTGTTAAAAAAGAAAGTAAAGCAACGAGGATAGGAGAATCTGTATCTATGAATGAGTAGAAATAGATAGAGCTAGCTCATATGGCAAAAAAAAAAAATTATGGCAAATAAAAAAAATTATGGCAAATAAAAACTATTTTGAAACAATTAAAAGAACAAAAGTGTCTATCTAATTGTAAGAGAAACTGTAGAGACCTTAATGTCAAATAGGAGGATGGATGGGACAATTTTAAGTGAAGTTATACAAAGGCCATGTTTTAGGCATTTATAGTTCAAAGAATGAAAAACAAAATTTATTCTAAGGTCTACCTACATAATAATGTAATTGTATCATTGTATGACCTTAACTTTAGACTTTCTCTAAACCTACGACCTCAAGCACACTACGAGTCTATGACAATATTATTTTTTAGGTTCTGTTTTTTTAGACTTATTTTCAGTTCAGTTCAATTTAATTTAAGTTGTTTCACTTCAGTTTAATCCAGTTTAGTTTGTTTCAGTTTACTTCAATTCAGTTTAGTTTGTTTCAGTTCAGTATTGTCTAATATTCTAATTATAATAACAATAATTTTTTATTTTCATTATTGTTTTTATAAATAATAGTATTATTATTATTTTTAAAAAGCATTATTATTTTTAATTATCATTATTAATTATTGTTATTAATTAATATTATTATTAATTATTTTTAGTATTATTAATTATTAATAATTATTATTATTACATCATTATTAATTATAATTATTATTGTTATTATTACATTTTTAATTATTATAATTATAATCAATTACTATTATTATATTAATTATTGTTATATTTATTGTTATTATATTAATTATTGTTATTCTTATATTAATATTATTATTTACTTATTATTATTATGACTAATTATTATAATTAATGTTAATATTAATTAATAATAATTATTATTATTACTTAATATTATTATTGTTAATATTATTAGTACTATTATAATATTATTATCTAATAATAATTGTTATTATTATCAACATTACTAATATTAATATTAATTATTCTTAATTTCTTATCATTATTATTATTATTATTTTAAATTATTATTATTTCAGTTCAGTTCATTTCACTTCAGCCCAATTTAGTCCAAAAGAACGAGGTCTTAGGGCCTGTTCTCTTCGGCATAAAACAGTTGAACCTAACTGAATTGAACTGAATTGAACTGAACTGAAATGAACTGAACTGAAATGAATAGTGATATGTGAGAGTAAAAGTATTGTCAAGAGTTGAACTGAATTGAACTGAACTGATCTGAACTGATTTGATCTGAACTGAACTGAATTGAACTGAACTGAACTGAATTGAACTGAACTGAATAGAAAATAAGTTGGGGAGAACAGGTCCTTAATCACCTTTTCAAAAATATACAACCAATGACAATTTATAAGAAGGGTGAATTAGAATTAAAGAAATTCAATAATTAGTCATTATATTCTCGATCTGCTTGGCATTTTTCGAGGACGAATTCTAAAAATTTGCTCTCTACTTCTCATATTAGTTGCTACAGTTACATTTATTAATGTTAATTTTGATTATTAATATCTCTAATTTATTTATTAGTTAAAATTATGAAAATTTGATAAATATACATAGAAACAATTCTTATAACATCTCATATATAGAGATTTTTGTATATATTAATAAAAAATATAATCAAAATAAAATATGTATATAATGTAAAAATTAAATTGTTATAATTAGGCCTTGTTTGGTTGACAAAATAAATCATGAGAAGTGCAAATTTCTAAGAAGTAGAAGTATATGAAGTTGTTTGGTTGGCAAAATCATGGGAATTTGCACTTCCTAGGAAGTTCTACTTCCTCCAAAATGGAGGAAGTTACTTACCTAGGTTCCCCTAGGTAAGTAGAGCTTTCCATAGGAAGTTCTACTTCCCATTATCAACCAAACACAATTTTACATTTTTTAAGAATTTCAAATACATGGAAAAAATAACTTTCTAGGAAGTATGACTTCCCATATACAATCAAACAAGGCCTTAATATGAGATGAAGATTATTTTTGACGAAGAATTCCAAGCATGACCTAAGCCCAAAATCCACTGGAGTACCGAGTACAGTACCCAAACAAAAGTGAACACCACAATTTTGCATACAGCTGGAAGTGGAGATTTGTGACTTTCATTTCTCAAGGTTTCAACTTTCTTCTGTCATTCTGACTTTTATTTTTCATTTATTCAACCCTTTCATTATAAATTACTACCCCTCTGTTTTTTTATTAGACATTTTTTTAAAATAATTATTTCTTTTTAATTGTTATATTTTTTGATTTAAGATACTTGGCCCATCATAAAATAATACTTTTATATTTGTTTTCTCTTTTTTCACCCAAAAGTACTAATTTTTCACTTTTTCTCATTATTTTACATTAAATTGGTCAAAAAGTACACTTCAAATAGCTTGAATTTTTTAAGCTCGGATGAAGCCCCTTGCAAGAAAGGGGAAATTGGACTTTTCTTCTTGCAAGAGGTGAGACTCGATCCCATGATCTTTGAGATCGGAGGTAATGCCAACATCACTAGACTATCACTTGTTGCTAAAAAAAAAAACCTTGAAATTGACATTGCATAAATTATTGTGCATACAACAATATAGTAATAAAAAAACGGTTTTTTCACCAAATACCTCTGACAAAAAAATTTATTCACCAAATACCCCAGCTTTTTTCAAAATTCACCAGATACCCATAACTTTTAAAAAAATTAACCAGATACACTTACTATTAACGGACGTTAGTGTTCCGTTAGCCTGTATTTACAACTTTGCCATAAGTCTACTTAATTAGCCCTAAGTCAACTTAATTAACCCTAATTCAACCTAATTAGCCCTAATTAATGTAATTAAACCTTAAACTAATTAAACCTTAAACTCTTCCTAACCCAACCCCAACCCCCAACCCTAGACCCACCAGTCCCACCACCCAACCCCAGCCCCACCCCCTCCCCTCCACCCCACCCAGCCCCCACCCCTCCCCCACTACCGGAGCACCACCACCCACTCCCCCTCCCCTCCCTCCCCTCCCCTCCAACGCCGCACCCCCACCCACGCAAGAACAGAGGCGAGAGAAGACACGAGCTGAAGGAGATAAGATAGTAATGGAGACAACAACAGTACCCAACAACAGTAACAATGAATGAAGAGAGAGGGAAAAACAGAGCGGCGCATGAAACAAAACCACCACCATCGAGAACAACAGTAGCAACAACGAAACAAAGGAGGAGAGAACGCGAGTAAGACAAAAAGCGACGAGTAGGGGCAAGTCAAACAGCGGCACCAGCAATAAGCAACACCGGCGAACCAAACACCGGCGAACACACAAAATGAAAGTTGCGCGACGGTTGCGGGGGTAGGGGGAGGGGAGGAGGGCGGCGCGACTGTTGGGGAAGGGGAGGGGGCGGCGCAACCGGCGGGGAAGGGGAGGGGGGCAGGGTGGTGGGGCTGGGGTTGTTGGGGGTGGTGGGTTAGAGGAGAAAGAGGGAGTTAGATTTTTTAGGATTTTTTTAGAATTTTTTAGGGTTTTTAGGATTAATTAACACTAATGACTAACGGAGTTAACCGCCGTTAGTCATTAAGGGCATTATTTGTTATTTTTTAAAAAATTTGGGGTATCTGGTGAATTTATTTTAAAAGTTAAGGGTATCTGGTGAATTTTGAAAAAAGTTGGGGTATTTGGTGAATAAATTTTTTTGTCAGGGGTATTTGGTGAAAAACCGTAAAAAAAATGAGGGAGTATTCCCTTGCATAAATTGTTGGGATCCCTTTCGCTATTTAACGTCTGTATTTATTAAAAATCGTCCGTATTTTTTTTAAGATTTTCCTAAACTACCCTTATGTATACTCACTCACTCTCTCTCTCCTCCTCTCACTCTCACTCTCACTTTCTCTCACCTCACTTCAACCACCACCACCAGAATCACCACTACCGAAACCACCACCACACCGCAACCACCACCACCGAAATCACCAACGAAAATTCATTTTGTTTCCTCGATGTAGGAAACAAAAAAAAATTGGTGGTGGTTTCGATGGTGGTTTTGGTGTTGGTGGTGGTCGTCGTTGTGGTGGTGGTTTCAGTAGTGGTGGTTCTGGTGTGCTGGTGGTTTTGTTGGTGGTGGTTCCGGTGTGGTGGTGGTTTCAATGATGGTTCAAGTGGTGGTTGGGATGAGGTGAAAGAAAGTGAGAATGAGAGTGGGAGGAGGAGAGAGAGAGTGGGTATATATAGGGGTAGTTTAGGAAAATCTTGAAAAAAATACGGGAGGTAAATAGTAATGCCCTAATGAAAAAAAAGGAGGGAGTATTCCCTTGTTTATGTTTAGTGGTTACTTTTCCCTCTTGAGAAAGCATACCCTCAACTTTCATCAATTATTGTGATTATTCTATAAGTAAAATATAATTATATTTGATCTTGTTAAATTTAACTCGATGTATAGATTTACTATATCAAATTTTATAATTTTTAGTTGAATAGAATATATCCATGCTTAAAAAGTCTTAAAAATGGTGTAAAAGCAAATTTTGTACTACTTCATAACGCAGAGAAAAAAACTGTAACACTACTGCTTACTTTTCAAATTATGTTTTTGGTCCGTTTTGTAAACTCCCGAAACTACAATTTTCCCTTGACTCTCCTGAGTAAGGCTATGCAAAGACCAAGGTCCGATTGAAATTCGGACTGGACCGGACCGAACGAAAAATTTTGGTCCGATCCTCGGTCCACATATCCCAACATTTCGGGCTTCCAGTTCGTCCAAACCCCGAAAATGTCGGTCAAGACCTGTGGAGCATAACTTCTTGGTTTAGTAAAAAAATTTATAATGGTTAAAAAAAAGAAGCTAGAAAAGCCAAAAAGGGTAAAACCTCCTAGTATTTATTTTCTTCAGGATTATTGTTGCTACAATTATTAAATTTGAATGTATCTAATTTATAAATATGGTTAAATCTAAAGAAATTATTACTTTCTTATAAAGAAAATATAGTTTTGTTTAAACAAGTCCAAAACTGAATTTGATCGGAAAATTATTGGTACTGGTCCATAGAATTTCCAATTTTTGGTCCAACTGGTTCCGGCCTAGTCCTGGACCAATGCACGTCCCTATGGACCTCGAGTAGATCCCACAAGGCAACAAGTTTGTATTAAGGGTCTGTTCTCTTCGGCATAAAAAAACTAAACTGAACTGAATTGAACTGAACTGAATTGAACTGAACTGAAATGAATAGTGATATGTGAAAGTAAAAGTATTGTCAAGAGCTGAACTGATCTGATCTGAAATGAACTGAACTGAATTGAATTGAACTGAAAATAAGCTGGGGAGAACAGGCCCTAAGTTTACACTTACTACGAAATTTAGGAGATTGATTATTTCACTTATTGACGCAATTTCAACTATTAACTAGAATAATCTTGATCTTAGAGGTGTATCATGATTAATTCATATGACGCATGATTTGTCAAATAAGTGAAAATTAGGAGGTGAAAATAACCAAACAAAAGGGAAAAAGGAGAGAAAAATTATAATTATTAAATAAATGTTATTTTTTTATATGTTTAACAAGTTATAGGTAATAGTAGTGTAATATTTTAACCCCCTAAAAGAGAAGGATAAGTATATAAAAAATAATTTGGAGACATCTATTCATTTTAGAAGTATAAGATTATTTGGGAATACACCCCAAAATTTAACACTATTTTGAGCTGATTAATACTTCAAATGATGAAGTAATGAGAGTGAAAAGTTTGAAACCAGGAGGAAATGGAAAATAATTGGCATATGAGTTCTATTAGGTTAGAACAAATTAAGGTAGTAACTCACAAGTTAATATGCTTAAGATGTTAAAAAAATTTAAAAATATAAAACATATGATGTGGCACAACATAAAATGATTGACATTTGTAAATTTAGAGATACAATAATGACTTTAAAAGATTGAAATACAACATAAAACATCGAGATATTCATTTCTTAAAAGCATGGTAATTCTCGTACAAGTAGAAGAAGAATTGAGGATCATTCTTACAAGAGGTGAGAATCATACTCATATCATAAAACGGAAGGAAAAATAATTTTGATTTGGTTTAAAGATATTTATAGATAGGTTACATTAATCTTTAATAACAATCATCCAATAGGTAATGAATAGTAGGTTTTTAACTTTCTAATTTTTTGTCTTTCAATTTTTTTTAATATATAATAAACTTTAGAAATTCTGATCCATCGACTCGGACCAGAATTTTATGTGTTTGAACCGGAGTGGACAAAAAATTAGTAATCAAAATTTTTTATGGATTGAAGATCGAATCAAAATCTTTAATCCAATCAATTCAAATTCCGATCCGACTTGATCTTTGCACAACCCTACTCATATATACCGGCATATACATAAGCATAGGTTAGGTCCTAGAAACTCCAAACTTCAAAGTTATTGTACAAAAGTTGGGCCAATAAGCTCAATAGGGCGCACAATTTCATGCACAAAATTGTGAGATCTTGATCGGCAGACATGAACTTATTTTCAGGCACAAAGATCCCACCTCAACCCCAAGAAATAAAACAACCACAAAAATAATACAGTCATAAAAAAATATTGCCGTTGGTCTTGTTCTTTTTTCAATTATTTTAACCATTTCTCCCCTTTTCTCCTTTTGTTTTCCTGGATAGTGGCTTGTGTACACTTTTGAAGTTTTGGTTCAACACTTTCATATTTCCTATATAACCCACCAACACCTCCTGCAAAAATCAAGGGAGATTTATTTTTACTACTTTCCTTGCTCTCTCAACTTTAACACTGAGTCACTCAGTACTTACCCACTCCCTTTAACTCACCGAGTTACTCATTATCTCAACCTAGCCACTGTCTCACTCTGCTGTCAGCCATGGATGCCATTTTCAAGCTCATTTTCTCTCTCCTCTTTTGTCTCATTTTTACCTCTCTTCCAGGTACATTTTACCCTTTCCCTCTTCACTTATTCCATTTTATTGTTCTTATCTCGCATTTTTTGTCACTTCTTTTATTTAATGTGTTCAGTTCACTAATGTGGGCTCTTTGGAAAATTTAAATTACAAGACACAGTTTATAGACTGAGAGATTATGGAAAATGTAACTCATAACTAAGTTCTTTTGTGCTAACAAATCAGCTTTCATGTTGTTTATGTCCTCTTAATAAAATAATCTCTTCAAATTTGTCAAAGCAAAGATGAGTCCTATATACTCCCTCCGTTTATATTTAATAGTAACCCTTTACCTTTCTACACTTGCTAATATAAACTTTTGAACATTAATGTCTCTAAATTTGCATTTGTAAAAACAAGATCTCACGTGACTATATTTTTCCATACTTATTAATCACAAATGATACTCATATATAAAGCGTCAATAGTGTTAAAACTCAAAGTATAACCATTAAAAAAAAAAAATGAAAGGAGCAATAAACAACTTTTTTCACTTTTTTTTTTTGGTTTTACATTTCTGAAATATAATACTCCATATGAACTTGAGACATGATCTTACTATTTTGATTATTTTTAACTCATACACTTGTGCTACATATGGTCAAATTTAAATAATATTGACTCAAAATTCTCACTCATATTATCGTCAAAATATGACTGATATAATTTGGTTAATTTAAAATCAATGTTCCCATTTTTCCAATTTATAAAAACTATAATTAGTATATTAATGGTAAAAACATGTTTAGTGAAAGCGTTAAGGTAGCAAGTGTAACCCTTTTCTTATGAGTAACTACAAAAAGCTAAAAGTGAAAAGATTCATAAGTAGCAACTAGGTTAGGTGTTAACAATATTGATTGATGTATAATTTTGTCCTAACTCCCTAAACTAAAAAGATTAAGCAATAATTAGGAAATACTGTAACTGTAGTAGGTAATTTATATCATTGCAATAAGTCCAATATTTTGTGTTTTTACTTTTCACCGTAGGGTTTTAGCCAAAAGTTAACATTGAGATTTGGACAATGTATTGAATTTGAAATGTTCCATGGACTAAATTTTGTTGCCTTGCTGGCTTGCTCCAACTGCAAAAGCAATTGATATATCTTACTAGTACTACTACTAAAATTTTCAACTAGTGTTGTAACAACAAATTGTAACCTTTTTTTTATGGTTTGGAATGTGAGCAGGGGAAGTAAGTGGAGCAAAAATGGTGCTATTGAACAAATGCAGGTACACAGTATGGCCAGGAATCCAGCCTAGTGCTGGCAAGGAAATTTTATCTCGTGGTGGTCTAAAGCTGTTGCCTAACAAGTTTAACGTCCTTAATCTCCCTGCTGGGTGGTCCGGTCGAATGTGGGGACGCCACGGCTGTCACTTTGATGCCCAAGGCCGCGGCAGCTGCGCTACTGGTGACTGTGGTGGCACCCTCTACTGTGCTGGTGCTGGTGGAGCTCCTCCGGCTACCCTTGTTGAGATCACTCTTGGACAGGAGCAGGTACATCTATGTCATACACCTGTGGATTAGTAAATGCTGTCAATTAATTTCTCTGGATGCATATCTTGTTTTATTATTAGTACATCATAGTATAGGATGTTAAGATATTGTCATAATTTATGTGAATGTGACACACACCTGGTTGTTTTATTTCGTCTTCCTTTTTTTTTTTTTCCAATTTTTGACTTGTGTTGTGTCATGTGTGTTTGTGGTGGGGTGGGGGTTGATGTAGTTATTTTAGTAGGTGTAATCTACCATGATAATAAATCATCTTGTTAGTCTCAGGAACTCTTTATTGATAAAGTTTAGATAACTTCAAATAAAAAATCTAATTAGGTGTTGTTAAATGAAGTTTCGTAAATCAGAATCAATTTAATAGAACTCATCTTCAGACTTCATATATGTATGGTGGGTAATATAATTGAGTAATAATGTTATTTAGCTATAATGGTTCTCTAGTAAACAAAAACATACATTGGCATTACTATTCCTTACCAATTATACATTGTTCACTTCAAATTTGGCATTATACCTATTGTTTGTTGAATAAATAAGTCTCTTAATATACTTTGATTTTCGGCTAACCCAGCACTTATTCGTCGGTAATGTGGGGGTGTGTATACAGGTTTAGAAAAAAGGTTTAAAGACTTTGTCATGTAAATATATCAAGGTCCAGTGGCCAAATTATCTTTAATACATACCATTTTATCACATGAATTTATTGAGATGATCAGTTTAGATACATCCATGTTCTATATATTTGGAAGGTATTATTTTCTAGTCTGATGTGTCTGCATCACAAGTGTCTGCATCTGTATTTATTTCATACTTGAATGAGATAAATGCTAAATTTATGTATGTTGCATAGTAATATTGTGCACATTTGTGTCCGTGTCTATAACCATGAATGTTACTTAATATCACTACCATCAATCATTATAAACTGGCACTAGCATTGCTTGACATTTCAAATTATTTGAAACATACAGGATTTCTACGACGTTAGTCTAGTGGATGGCTACAACCTGGCAATATCGATGGTACCTTTCAAGGGAGCCGCTGGACAATGCGCACCGGCAGGGTGCATTAGCGACCTGAACACAATGTGCCCAACGGGGCTCCAAGTCCGCGGCGCACGAGGCGGTGTTGTAGCTTGCAAAAGTGCTTGCTCCGCCTTTAACTCCCCAAGGTATTGTTGCACAGGCAACTTTGGTACTCCTCAGTCTTGTAAACCCACAGCCTACTCCAAAATCTTCAAGACCGCTTGTCCACGCGCTTACTCCTACGCATACGATGACCCCACTAGCATCGCTACTTGCACCGGGGCTAACTATTTGGTCACTTTCTGTCCCCACCACCGCCACTGACTGACTGATGAAGAAAAAGTCCCAAAAAAGTTCAAAAAATAGTTTACTCCTTCATAGATCTATAAAAAAATAGTGTGTAATTTTGTTGTGGGGTTACTAGATTTTTATTGATTGTGGAGAGATTCTGTTTTGCTATGTCAGATGGATAAGAGTATAATAGGTGCATGTCGGTCTACTGTATGACTGTATCTTTAGAGACTAGTGTTATAATACTACCTACGAGTACTATTACTATAATGTCTTAGATCTTAATGTTTGTGTGACATAATTTAGTGCTACTACTTAATCCTAGCTTGTAGTGATATCTTATTTTCTTTATATTAATGTTTATGCATGGCCTCCAATCGATGTTGTTGGCTTACATGGAAACTATCATTAAGATTTCATGTGACAAGATTTTGCGTTATACTATATCCTTTTTAAATAGATGATTCATTTTGATTTTTGCATTATTCGCATATTTTACTTTAATTATATTTTTCTAACATAAATTCTTGTATGAGACTTTATTGTACAACGGAGGTAACTTTTGCCGTAACGAGTGTACAATTGCTTTTTGTCTATTCTCTTTTAAATACGGCTCTTGTGCCTTATTTTTCTCATTACACATTTAGGTCATTATACACGTATCATAAGAGGTATTTAGTGTGTCGTAAAGACACCAAAAATTACTTTTTATACAATGTTTCTATATCCTAACAAGCAATTATTAAGAAAATAGTGAGGGCAAGTTAAGGGTCGATCCACAAGGAAAATGGGATTAATTAAAGTCTATCAAGTCCAAACTACCTAATTGAATGGTATTTGGGGTTTGAAAATATTTGATAACAATTATGACTAGCTAATAACAAGAGTTTAAATATCAAATAGGAAGACACTAGAGTTAAGGTTACTAGTATGAATAAGAACGGACAATGATTGTTGATGTGATTGTGAAGCAATGGAGACGATCATGCAAGGTTTAGTTTTCCTCTAAAATACTCGAGTCCTCTCTCGAATAGCCGGTCCTCAAGAATAATCACTTAATCAATCAACTAAATCCTCTCTCGAATGGTCTTTAGTTAATTGATTAAAAGATTCAATAAATTCGAAAAACCCCAAAATAAAGAATCCCCTTAATTTCTACCCAATATCTTGGCCTGGAAATTAAGTTGACTCTTGGGGATGATCAAAGAGTTCAAAATTCGATTTAAGAATATTTGAATTCAAAATACCAAAGTATAAATGTGATCAATATCTATCCTAAGGTTTCAAAACACCAAGAGCAATGCATAACTTTCTTTAGAACATCACAATCTCATCAACAAAACATTTAAAACCCTAATTCATACTTTCACCCTAACCCTAGATATGAAACTACTCACTAACCATGGATTCTAAGCAATTAAACATAAAATCTATGACTAATCTAAGGCTAAACATGATTAAAATATAATTAAACTAATAGAAATCACAATTATGAGAATGAAGATCTAAAAGTAACTACGAGCAAGAACAAACACGAATGGAATGAAATAAAAACTGAAACTTCAAATTAAATTCAACGAAAAGTACCTTAAATGTTATCAAAATCACCAACTATGATGGCTAAATCTCAAATCTCAATAAAACTCAAGTGTTTTTCTCTCTCGTATAAACCCTAAAAATACTCTATAAAAACTAGAATAAAGCATAAGTTTCAATTAAAACCAAAAACCTTCGTTTAATGAAGCCACAAGCTTCTTTTTCCGGAAACAACGGGTGCGGGCGCACCATGATGAGGTGCGGGCGCACCTAACTCGTCTACCTCAAACTGGAATGTTTCATCAGATGGTGCGGGCGCACCACACACAGGTGCGGGGGCACCTTATGCTTGGTGCAGGCGCACCAATGTGTTATGTGATTTGCCTCTAAAACCGCTGAAGGTGCGGGATCACCAGTTGCACGTGCGGGCGCACCATTGTGTGTGGGGGCCTCCAAGCGCACCTCAAGCTCCCTCGGTGTCTCTCGCTCGTCCCCTTAAGTCGTATCTCGCAATACTCGGCCCCGAAAAAGGTCATACCTGCAATAAAAACACAAGAAAACCTGGTGAAAGCATATGTACTAGAAATTCGATCAAAATAGATCGAAAATCTAGCAAAATGTCACTATGATCAATCAATGATCAAGTGAGGAAGTAGAAAGGGAAATGAGGAGAAAAGAGGGAAGAAAATAGAATAAGGACAACGAAAAAAAACCAAAAGGAGGTCATAAAGCGCGTTAGAAATGCACTTATCAACGTAGTTTATATTTTTTATTTAAATCATACTTTTATCTAATCGCTCTAGTTCACTATTTTCTTTTCTTGCCTAATTTATTGACTAAAGAGGATCTCATAAAGGTTGCGCGTTTCCTTCTATACAGACCACGGTTATATGTGAACTATAAAATATATCGTTTCCAATCTCAAATGATCCACTACTAATGACATGATGATGTATTGAATAAATGTTACTACGAAGACAATTACAGTGAACCAAACAATATAATTCTAATACACATGTTTACCCTAACAACTATTAATGGAAGCATCTCTTCAAAGAAACTAGTAATATAACAATCTTGATAATTAACATAGATTAACGATATAAGATCATTTACTTATTGGAAAAATTAAAAAGAATCGTCCTAATTATGGGTGTTTTGTCGTTTATAGTCACAACTTTCGATTGTTTCTCAATTGTCCCGGCCCAACTATTGGGTATGTTTTACAAAAAGGTCTCAATTGACTAGTTACCTGTTAAATAGGTTAAGTTTTTTAAAATTTCTTCCTCCTCTGTCTCTTTCCTCTCTCCTTCCTCTCCTACCACCCCTCTACCTCCCCCTCCGCTACCCCCATCCCCTGCCAGTCCGCCACCCTAATCGGTCGCGTTCAAAGCTCGCGTAGGGTGGTTCAGGTGTTCGTGTGGTCGCGCTAGGCTAGGCGTGTGTTGTTCGGGTGGTGTTGTTCGGGTGGTGTTGTTCGTCGGAGTTCTCAATGGTGTTGTGCATCGGTTCATGGGTCGAGTCGATGGGTATACAAGTTGTGTCGTGCGAGGCTTCGTGGCTGGGTTCGTTCGAGTGTGCTTGTCTTGCGCAGGTCAGCCGACCAGTCGAAGGTTCGAGTGGTGGTCGGCGTCGTGGTGGCCGTCGTTGTTCTTCCGGTGGTCGTTCTCTCTCTTTTCTTCTTTAACTTAAATTATAAAATCTGATTTTATTATTCTTATGTATCTTTGATTAAGTTTTGTAATTGTAAATAAAGTAGAAATCAAATTTATAATTATATTTGTAGTTCTTACGGTTTTTTCACCATATAACCCTGACAACTTTTTTTGGCACTATATACCCTTTCAACTTTTAAAATTCACCATATATCCCTCACCTTTCAAAAAATACATCGACTTACTCTTTTGACTAACGGTGTTAGAATTCTGTTAGTCATTAACCCTAATCTCCCTTTAACACTAATTAACTAACCTAAATCTACGCCCAATCCTAACCCTAACCGTAACCCTAACACCTAACACCCCCACCCCCACGACCTCCTTACCCCAGCCCCCCACTGCCCCCACTACCCCTTACCCCCATTGTACCACCACTCCAACAACCGCCTCCCCAGCCCCCTCCCTCCCCCTTCCCCTACAACCCCCATTTCCCCGCAGCACCCCCACCCTCCCTGCAGCCCCCTCCCTTTCCCCTGCTGAATCTCCCCTCCCCCCGCTGTCGCGCAACCTCCCTCCCCTTCCCCCGCCGTAACCCCCTCCCTTTTCACTGATTCTTTGCAAAAACCCAACAACCCAGGTTTTTCGAAGAAACCCAACAACCCAGATTTTTAAAAGAAACTCATCCAACCCATGTTCTTCGAAGAAACCCATTCAAACCAGATTCTTCGTCGAAACGCAGCAACCCGAAGTGGGGAAGAGGGAGGAGGTGGTGGTGGTGAGGGTCAGCGGTGGTGAGGGGGGTGATGAGCAGTGG
This sequence comes from Beta vulgaris subsp. vulgaris, assembly GCF_026745355.1. NCBI lineage: Eukaryota > Viridiplantae > Streptophyta > Magnoliopsida > Caryophyllales > Amaranthaceae > Beta > Beta vulgaris. The sequence continues at coordinate 48,328,794 of NC_079204.1, read as the reverse complement.
GGGTAAGGGGTGGGGGTGGGGGTGGAGGGGTGGTTAGGGTTAGTGTATTAGATTAGAGTTAGGATTAGGGTTAGGGTTAGGATTAGGGGTAGATTTAGGTTAGTTAATTAGGGTTAGAGGGAAGGTAGGGGTTAATGACTAACGAAAGTCTAACAACATTAGTCAAAAGGATAAGTCAATGTGTTTTTTGAAAGTTGAGGGGTACGTGGTGAATTTCAAAGTTGAAAGGGTATATGGTGCAAAAAAAAATTGTAAGGGGTATATGGTGAAAAAACATACTACCTCCGTTTCAAAATAAGTGCAACATTTCCCTAAAATGGAAATGTCATAATAAGTGCTACCAAGCTTGTTTTGGAAATTTTTTTTCATTTTAATTACGAAAGTGCCATTACTTAATATCTTTAACAACTCAATTAACTCCCCATCTACCAACCTAAACCACATTAATTACCCAAATCCTTCCCTCCCTTTTTTTTTTATCTCCTCACCTCATCTGATCATATCTCTCTCTCCATCTCATCTCATCTGAAACTTTTCCCAAACCACAAGAACCCTAATTCATCAACACATAGCATCTCAAACCCTAAACCACGAAGAACCCTAATTTCTAGAAAAATTTACATTCGATTCTTGAGATCTTTTTTTTTTACCTCGCGAATCTACACTTCTTCTTCTTCTCTCTTCTCTAAACCACGAAGAACAGTAGTTTCTTGCAAAAACAGTGTTCGAAATTTTTAGATCGAACTTCGCGAATCTAGTTTTCTCCTTCTTCTTTCTTCTCTCTTCTTTTTCTCATCTTGTTATGGAGTATTCGAATTTGCAGATGCGATTTTCGCATCCGATGGTGGTGGTGGTGGTTGCTGAAGTTGAAATGGCGATTTTGGGGTGGTTTCGAAGGGGATGTTGGTGGTTTTGGGGGTGGTTTCGAAGGGGATGGTGGTGATTTCGGGGGGGGGGGGTTCGAAGGGGAGGTGCTGGTTTCGGGAGTGGGGAGGGAAAATGCGGTGTTTTCCGGTGGGCAGAGGCGGCAGAGAGGGAAAGAAATTATCTGCTGGTGGCGGCGGTGGTGGTGGCGGCGGTGGTGGCGGTCGCGATGGTCGGTGGTGGCGTTGTTGTGGTGTATGGCAAGTGAAAGGGGTTGGGCTTTAAAATTATTGGGTAATTAGGGTAGATATTTTATTTAATTAAATTGCCTAAACTTCTTTTTAAGTGTGGTCCCCAACTTTCTCTCTCTAGGAGCATTGGTCTGTGTGCCACTTCTCTATGTTGCACTTATTTTGAAACGGAGGAAGTAATTCTTATGATTTTTTTTATTTCTCAAATAAGATTTTTATAATACTTGTGTATATATTGGTTTTAGTGTTTTGTAAATAAAGGATAGTAAAAGTTAAAGGAAATCAGATTTATCATTATACTATTAGTTCTTAGGATGATGTTATTTCTTAATTTTGATTTTATAATACTTATATATAGTTGTTTAAGTTTTGTGGTTATGAACAAGTATAATATAAGTTAGAAGAATCAGATTTGAAAACATACTATTATGTCCTAAATACATTAGTTTCAATAAAGTTTATGAAAAGAAATTTTAAACTACGCGATTGGTTATTTTTAATATTCAAAATATCATATTTTACATAATTAGATAAGCTGATTTTTATTATTAATAATATCAAGGACTTAGCACTAAAATACTCTTATTATTCGGTCTCAATTTCATAAGCAGGACGTATTAAGTAGTCAGCGAAGATTCTCCGTTACAAGATACGTACATGTATAGTTCAATTAGATACGTTAGTATAATGCTAAGCTATGAATTGTTTATTGGAACTTAGAATCATAATAGGGACCTATTGGTCGTTATGATTGATGAGATTGTTTGTAACATGAAATCAATTGGAAATTTGTATGTATTTTCTTGTTGTATGACTTGTGAGTTCGAATGAATTATTATTGGTATGCGTAATTCTATCGTATACAAGCATGAAATGAGAATTGGATTGGAATCCTCACTAGTAGAAAAATGATAATTTGCGTCTCCCTATTTGCGTCGGACAAAATAAAGACTGACACAAATGTTCAGAAACATATTATTTGCGTCGAATGTCAGCAAAGATCTGACGCAAAAAGTTCATTTACGTCGGATTGTCTAGAGAACGCGATGCAAATGATCCAACAATGTGTGTCGGACTTGCCCAAGTGTGTGATGCATATGGTAAGCCCAAGATTTTGGGCCATGATTTGCGTCGCATGGGCCAAGAGACGCGACGCAAATCATGGGTTTCCCATTTAAGGTGTGCTTTAGGGTTTTTTTATTACCTTACTTCAGCCGTTTTCTCATTTCTCATAACCTCCACATCTCTCTTCTCCCTCATTTCCCTCATAACCTCCACATCTCTCTTTTCTTCATATGTCGTTTTTTCACCTTTCATATCATCTCTCCTTTTCTCACCTTCATCTCTCCTTTTCTCTCATCTCTCGTTGGCGGTGTGTGGCGAATAATGGCGGCGGTTTTCTGGTAACTTTTGCATCTCTCATTGGCAATGTGTGGCGAATAATGCCGACGGTTTTCCGATATCTTTTGCATCTCTCGTTGGCGGTATCCTGTGGCAATTAATGCGGCGGTTTTCCGGCGAAGGGAGGAGAGAGAACGAAAGTAAATCATTGCCCATAGATTCGACAGAGGAGCAGCGAAGAAGAAGTCATGGCTCAAAATGTATAAAACTCGTTGGTTTGGTATGTTAAACTTAATCTGCTTGGTTTTGTTTTCGCTAGTTTTTGATGGAATTTTTTAGAATTTTCGGAACTCTTTAAGTTTTGGAATTTTCTAATTTATTTTCTTATCAATTTTAGGGTATGATTTTGAGTTGAATTTTCAATTGATTAATCTCAGGTTATCAAAAGGATCGAAGATTGAAGATCTGAGTCTTTTATCTTGTTTTACTTTTAATTATGTAATTTATGTATTTGTCTTTCTGTAATTTATTCAAATAACTCTTTAAGTGTTTGCAATAAACTCTGATTCTATTTGATATAAACCCTAACTTTTTGTACTTTGTGAATCTTTATTCGTAGACTTTGAACGAAATATTAGGAATGTCAAAAAAACTTTGTTCTTGAAGATCCGACCTCTGGAGTCTGGAATGAACGAAGTTTATTATTATTTTCTTAAAAAAAAAAGTCATTTGCGTCGGATGGTGTTCAATGTCCGACGCAGATTGACTTTTTTTTTAATATGAAATGATTGATTTGCGTCGCACACAACTTATCATGTGACGCAGATGGTGTTGTTGGACTTGGGACTAAATGGCCATTTGCGTCGGACAACACAATACATACGACGCAAAAGATTCTAAATCTGTGTCGTGTCTTAATCCGATGCACATTACCTCTATCGAATTTGCATCGAGATTTGTGCCGTCGGACCTATGTCCGACGCAAATCATACTTTATGAACTAGTGCATGTGATTTATTGTTGTAGCAAGGATGTTACAAGAGGTTGCCTAAACTAAAGAATTAAGCAATGTGCCTAAGAAGGAAAATTAAAGGATTATATGCTTAATGTTACATGAATGAATATCATTAAGAAGGATATTTGGCAATAAACTTGTAGTTGGAATCCCTATAAGTAGTGAACAATGGGGGGAGTGTAGGACTTGTTCTACACTCTTACGCAGGCCTACTGTGACGACAATAGTGTCGTTATAAATTTGACAACTCAAGTTGGTGGTATAGGTTCCGTACGATTTTGGGGGTGTGCATACTAAGGTAATAGGTGTGAAGCGGAACGAAACGTATTTGTATTCCATCTAATAGACCAAGTTGTCTATTAAGGATTAAGTAGAGTGTATGATTCTAGAAAGATGACAGTGCCCGTTCGTTGCCAATTAAATTATAAAAGTAATAAATTGCAATACTCCAGTAGTATCATGTTTAGGAATGATTCTCAATATTTTAATTATGCTTAATTAGTATATTATTTCACCGTTCAAGTACGTACTTAGCATCGCTGATTGTTTATTATTTGTGTTTGTTTGTTGACATGTGATGAACCATTGATATTCAAGGGGGAGCAGATTAGGTATGCTGATGAAGTTGCATGAGTTCGGGCATACAAGGGATACTCTTGGTTTTGTTGACTTTTTAAGTGTTTTGATTGAACCTTCTAGAGTTTGTTTATGATTTATTAGTTAATAATTTTAAATAAAAGGGATTAATAGTGATTCCCGAATTGTAGTTAAGTTTACATTTTATTTCCACTGCAATTTAGTTTTCATAATAAAGAGTAAATTAATGTTTCAATTTCAATAAGTATTGCGTTTCACCATGGCGGTACACTCCCAAAGTCGATGCAACGTAGTTTAAACTGTATGGATTTTGGGGGTGTTACAGATTTCAACACTTGCAAATTGGTAAATATTTATGTTATTATTTTATTTAATTATTTTATTACATTTTGCTTAATTACTGAAATATTAAAAATGTCATTTTAACTGTATTATAGTTAATTATTTACTTAAACACGTTTAAATTTTTAGGATATTACAATATGATTTACTTAAACACCTTCTAGAGTTTGTTTATGATTTATTAGTTAATGGTTTTAAATAAAATGGGTCAATAGTGATTCTCGAATTGTACTTAAGTTTACATTTTACTTCCGATGCAATTTAGTTTTCATAATAAAGAGCAAGTTAATGTTTTAATTTCAATAAGCCTTGCATTTTACCGCGACGATAACACTCTAAAGTCGATGCAACATAGTTTAAACTATATGAATTTTGGGGGTGTTACAGATTTCAACACTTGCAAATTGGTAAAAATTTATGTTATTATTTTATTACATTTTGCTTAATTAGTAAAATAATAAAAATATCATTTTAACTACTCATAATAGTTAATTATTTACTTAAACATGTTTAAGTTTTTAGGATATTACAATATGATTATAGGCTACAACAAGAAAGGGAAATAATAGTTGGGTGGAGGAGAGGAAAATATCAATGACTTGAGGAAATATAATGGCAATGAGTTCACTCATGGTACACCCGAGTGTACCATGAGCATGGTACACCCAGGGGTATTTTTGTAATAAATTAGAACTTCAGGTGCTCATTTGACACCAAATTTGCTCATATGAGCATTTTGCTCATTTACTCATTTGCTCATTTTGCTCATTTTGCTCATTTTGTAATAAAAGTGTTTGCTCATTTTCTTAAATGAGTAGAAATGTTTGCTCATTTACTCATTTGTTCATTTTGCTCATTTGCTCATTCGCTCATTTTACTCATTTGGAGAAAATAGTCTTGGGAGTACCATGAGCATGGTACACTCAGGTGTACTATAAATATTCTCAATGGGAATAGGTGAAGGAGAGAGAGATGAGAATTGGCGAAGGATAGAGAAATAAGAGTGATGTGTGCTGGCCGTTTATTTTTTTTTGCCATCCGACATTAAGCTTAATATCATACTATCTTTTTCGATAATTTGGTTTAGATACACAACAATCATATAATTAATAAATTCATTTTCTGAACTTTTTTTTGTATAAAAATATTCTATTCGTATTTTAGCTTGATCAACTTTGACTTTGTTATATATTCACATAAAATAACCCATTAGTAAGTGGGTTAAATGATGCCTTAAATTGTTGCATGTCATATTGTTAGCAACTAATGATGTGTTGTTATTTTGGTGTAAAAATATATCGGTAAGAAAAAAGTGGATGCAAAACCATTTAACTTATTTGGCAAAGTCATAATGGGTGACATTCAAAACCTGAGATCCAATCCCTTCTAGAATACAACAATTTACGACTCTCGTCATACCAAAATAATATTATGAAACAAATTGAATAAGGCGATGTTCTTTTGTGCATACTTTCAGTTCAGTGTAGTTCAACTTGTTTCACTTCAATTCAGCTACTTCCTTTCACAGTTTTACTTCAATTCAGCTCGTTTTAGTTCAGTTCATCCCAAGAGATCAAGGCCTAAGTCATTTTGTGTGTATATATAGGGTTCATAGTATTGTAACTTAAACGCTTTGATTACCGTTGAAAGTTACTAATATCATTTTATACTTAACAAAAAAAGGCAATAATAACATAATAAATTGGTATATTGCTATCTTTAGTCCCCCTTTAAAGAGGGATAATGCCACCTTTGTTGGATAGAGTATATCATAAATATGTTATCTCTTTTGATAATATTTATTTTAGTTCATATTAGTTCAAATACCTTAATTTTCATCCATTTCAAAGTAGTTTAAATGTACTTATTAATTGATAATGGTACCACCGACATTTTAGTACTCGTCTTGCAACCCATTTTCTCTCCCCTTTAATAAAATATACCACTTGTTCCTATACAATCTAATTTTTTCATTAATAATAATTGCTAATCACTTAATAACTTATCTCCTAAACTATGTGCAATTATAATTGTTCAAAGTACTTCGGGACGGAATTGTAAGGCCAATCCAAATTAGCTGCATATCTCTCTCTATTTTCTTCCTCTAAAACCCTCACCTCTCCTATCTCTTTTTCATCAGTTAGGGGCTGTCATGGATAATTTTATCCATGACAAGTCTCTTTTCCCCCCTTTATTTTCAGTTTTTAGTTCTTCTTTTTGTTTTGTTGAATAAATTAGTATCTCTTTATGAGATTTGTTCAAACCATGTTATGGGATTTTTAGACTATTGTAAAGACCTACTTCTCTCCTATGGGAGTTGTGAGTATGATTTTTTTGTTTTTAGGTATGAGAAATTGTTCTCATTGATTGAAGTTCGAGACTTAACATGAAGGTATTGGAATGTGGTTAACATGGCTCAATCAAGAATGCTCTTCCCAAACTATGTCACAATGGTAGACTTCCTCATCAATAGTTGCTTGATTCAGCAAATACAAAAAGGCTGTGTTGTATTGCTCGATCTGGTTCATTGTAGTTTCTTCGAAGAAGAATATGATTTAAGCTTGTTTAATTGTATCTTTTTATTCTTTAATATCTATTCTAGATGTCGTTTGACCTTCCATTAATGAAATTTCTCTTTAAAAAAAGTATTTCAGGAAGGAGGAAGTTTTTAGATGTTATTCTATGAATATAGGATTTGTCTTAACATATAATTCAAAATACCAAATAAATACCAAATTTTATTAACCTTTACAAATAGATAATTAAGGTTATCAACAATCAATTTTATGTATCGAGCCATTGACAAATGTGACAAATCAAAGTGAGAAAAAAATAAAAGAAAGTAGAGCAAGTCACCTAATACAATTAGAGGTGGGCATGGGCCGGGCCGGCACGCTCCGTTGTCCGCTACGTGGGCCACGGGCCTGTCACGGTCAAGAAATTTTATTTCCGGCCCGCACCGGCACGAGCCCGCGGGCCGAACGCTCATTTCCTTTGTTTTTTACCCTAAAACAGTCAAAAATACAAAAATACAACATAAAACATGGGCCGGCCCGCCGGCTCTTGGACAATTTTTTAAAATTTCAAGACCGGTCCGGCACGGCCCGCCACTCATGGGCCTGGGCCCGGTCCGGCCCCCCATTTACTCAAGCCGGCCCATGCCCACCTCTAAGTACAATCTCTCCTACATTTAACATGTTAACTTTCATACATGTCAATGCGCCAATTTGACCGTTAACATGTTACATCATATTATTAGTAAAAATTACAAAAGTTTGACGTATTAAACGTAGGGATTCTAATCGAGTTGAGCAGATTGCGAGCAGCTCGAAATCAACTCAGTCAAAGCTCGACTCGAGTTAGATTGAGCTCGAAATTCGATAAGAGTGCATACAATTAACTCAGTTGTTTTCAAATAATTTCTCTTTGAAATAAAGAAATACATTAACACTCATTGAAAATAAAAGGATATAGTCTAAAAGGAAAAAAAATTGTAAAAAAAAAAGATATAATGATCAAATGCCTACAATTCAAGTATACCAAAACTTTAAACAAGCTGTTCTGAGCAACTCAACTCGACTCAAAACTTAGCGAGCACGAATCGAGCAACCTGTGCTCATGATCGGCTCGCTCGATTAGCACCCCTGATTAAGCGTAATAATTGAGACTAATCCAAGAAATGCGAATTTGTCCATGACACATATTGTGAAACGCATATAGTATCATTTTCTTATATGTGAAATGACCAAAGCACCCTTCATTTGGGCACCTTGCCAATCCCGGGTATGGGTTTATCAGTCCTTGCAGGGGAAGTATTAGCCTCGGGTATGGGTTTATGCCCAAGTCTCTAACCCTAAATTACCTTTTGCAACTCTTCTCGCTTTCTCTTTCAAGATTCATCTTCTTCCACCTTTCCATCAAAAAATTGACGATTTTTACTTAAAATTTCGGATTTTCGCCATCAATTTACCTTCTTCCAATTTGAGGAACATAGAAGGAGATTGCGTGACATATTCTGCGGCAAATTGAACTTCTTCGACGAGATCGGAAACTCGGATCTTCGATAAATTCAAAGGTTTGTTTCAAAGCAGTTTTAATTTAAGCTTTAAAATTGAAAAATGGGATCTCCCACAAATTTGAGGGTGAATTAGAATATCTTTTTAGTCTTTTTTGTTTATTTTTATTGACATTCGTAAGCTCAAGAAGGTTTCAGATTTGAGGGTTCAGTTGAACCTTTCTTGAATACGCCATTGAATTTTCTGTGAAATTATATTAAGTTGTAGTTCTATATTTATTTGTACATGGAATAAATCCGTTTTCTTGTGATATAAAGAAAGATATAATCTTGTGAATCTCAATTATGGAAAACCCTAAGTATTTTAAGCACAATTCATCAGAAAAGTAGGTTATTTAGGGCTTTGCCGACATATATTTAGATCATCAGAAAGCAGCGGCCTTTGTTAATTTGAAATTACTGGTTGCTTTGTGTTACAAATTTTGAGGAGTTTTACTTATTGGGTTCAGAGAATGCCAAGCTCTTTCTTGCAAAAGAAATGAGGGGTAGGAAACCAAGTTTATGTTTTCATTTCTGGATTACTATAGCTACATTGTACTAGGATATGCTGATTGTAGTTCACTTTTGTAATTTGTGATCTAAGGGTTTCACTTTTGCTCTCAGAGAGTATTGCTGGAAGATATACTATGGCCAGTTTGGCTTCCGGAGATTCCTCGCAGGTCGGAGCTCCGGAAGTGGGGTCACTCAGAATGTCTCAAGAGAAGCCTGAGGATGGTGGTCGATGGTACTTTTTTAGGAAGGAAATTGAAGAGAATTCGCCATCTAGACGTGATGGTATTGACCTGAAGAAGGAAACATACTTGCGCAAGTCGTACTGCACCTTTCTACAAGATTTGGGAATGAGACTGAAAGTGTGAGTCCTTGTTTTTGATTTTGTCTCTCACTCATGATAGATATTTTTCCGTACTCTTTCGCCTCCAATGTTTTCCTTGCTTATTTTGATGTCTTTTTAGTCTTTTTCCATTGTTTCAACTGGTAAAACTAGGTGATATTTGGTTTAGATGCTAACAAATTGAAGGGAATGTACGGTGGTACAGCTCAACAAATGTCATTTCTATCTCATTTTACTTGTGGAATTGATTCTATAAAGAGCGTGACTAATGAAACTATCAAGAGTATGTGGGGGTGGGGGTAGGTTCTCAGCAGAGCATTTGAATCTGATAGGACTTTCTGCTTTTACCTTTTTCTAACTAGAGAAACAGATAACCAGCTAGGTCAGAAGTGTTGTGCTTGACTACTTGCCTGTCTTTGAGTTATCAACTGCAAAGCTGTTTTCTTGGTTTGAATGAACGATCTTGAGGTAACAGGCTCCTTTGACCCTGCTCCCATCCAATATCTCATCTTAATAAGAAGCCTGTCATGCCAATAATCTTGTGGAGTTTGAGCTGGCTCCCTTGTCCTCACTGTCAAACGCTTGTTGGTCATTTTTTTCTTAATTTTTATGAGTTGGACCTTTAAATCGCAAGATCAATATGGTTTTGAGTTCCGTGCTTCATTGCTTCCTTGGTCCGTTGGGATCTTAGAGGACTGTTTTCCATCTTATTGGGTTATAGGATAAGTGTATGGATGCGAGAAACTAATTGTCCTCATCTTTATGAGGACAAGTTAACATATGTTGAATATGATACTTCTGCAGTTTCTTAATAGGTGCATCCCACTTGCCAATGCACACAAGTTTGACGATTAATATCTTTAGTTATATATTATTAAAAATTACAAGAAAAAGTAAAATTTTAAAATAATACATGGAGATCAACTCAATAATAATTAAAATAATAATACTTGTCTTTTCATATTTTTAATTATCTCTTTCCTCCCAAATTCCATTTTTGGAGGAAAGGGAAGAGGAGATTTATTAAGATTTCTTTCATTACTTCCTTTCTTTTTCCAATTGAATCCCTTATAATTCTTTTTTACCAAAGATAGGAAAGTTTATTTTTCTCTCCATTTCCTTCCTTTTCGATCCAATTCCTCCTTACCAAACACAATGTAAAGAAATGGAAAGGTAAGGAAAGGAAGGGTAGAGAAGAGATGGGAAAGAAAGTTGAAAAGAAGAGATGGGAAAGGAACTAAACTTTCTAATGTTTGGTTACTAGGAAGAATTTTAATTAATTTTCTCTTTCCTCTTAAATTCCTCCAATTTTGGGAGGAAAGAGAATGAGAGATCTATTAGGTTTTCATTCCTCTCACTTCCAATTGAATCCCTTATACTCCCTCCGTTTCATTTTAATTGTTACACTTTGATATTTTACACTATTCACAAATTTCACTTTGACCATCATTTGTGATTTATACGCAGATGAAAATATAGTCATATGGGATCTTGTTAGATTCATCATAACATGTATTTTATTAATATGTACTTTTTATAATTTTTTCAAATACAAAACTAAAGAGAGATGTCCTCAAAGTTTTGCATTGGCATGTGTGAAAAGTGTAAGTGTGTATATTAAAATGGAACGGAGGGAGTAATTTTTTTTTACCAAACATAGGACTGTTTCTTTTTTTCTTCCATTTCCTTTCTTTTCCATCAAATTACTCCCTACCAAATGTAGTGTAAATATTGTAAAAAGTGAATATGATACATCTGTTGTGGAACGGAAGAAATATATGTTAAAGCAATAATTGATAGGATAGTGATTTGCACAGCATATGAGATTGCTATGAGAGGGCTTAGAATGCTTACGTGGAAATACCCTTTGTTTTTTCCAATGATTTCCTTTTCTCTTTACTTTCCAATTTCCTAATAGTATAGGACTGAATTAGGGATCGACATTGAGTCTTGTCTTCTTTGGTGTTGTGATAGATGAAATAAGAGGGCCTATTTAAGGCGAGATAAGGTGGTGTATGTTTACAAATGATATCGTGTTAGTGCATGAGATAAGGGACAGAGTTAATGGTAAAGTGGAAAGATGGAGGCAAACATTAGAATCTCAAGGGTTTAGGCTACGTGTGGCTTTTAGGAAATATTATTTTTGGTGGGGTAGAAGGGATGTTTGTGTTGAGATGGGTTTGTGAAAACACATTGAGTTATTGAGAGCAAGATAAGAGAGAATCTGTTACTGTGGTTTATGCATCTGAGATGCCATCAGCTGTCTAGAGGATGCATTGGCTTGGTTAATTTGAAGGTTGAGATATGGGAGATTCTAGAAGAAGTTGGGGAAGGCTGAAGATGGTTGGGGTTCTCTAAGAGCTTCTGGGTACTGTAGCTGGGGAAACAGACAAGTCTGTGTCGAGGGACATCCCACATTTTGAGAAGTTAATTACTGACCTAGGTCTTGAAACTGAAAGTTGAACTTCAATATTCCTGTGACCCACATGGAAATTGAATTTTGTTTGGTGTAAACCTATGGCAACAATAATGGAAGTTCTTTTGTTACTTTTTTGTTGTTGTTGATGGTAGGGGGGGAAACAAGTACACTGATTTTTTGTTTAATGTCTGATTTGCTCTATTTCCTGCCTCCCTTTCCAGGCTTGTTTTGAATATGTATGCGACTTGTGTTATTATTTGTTGATTTCCATTACCACTTTCTTATTGATTTGAATAGATAGGACTGGTTTTTTGTTCAGTAATTTTCTGCGAATTGCTGTCATCGCAGTAAATCTTGAAGTGGGTAGCTCATAAGTCATAAAGTAAAACTTAACAAGGGCTATCTTCCATACGTTTTGTATGTTATCTCTTTGTATAAAGTACATGTTGCAATCTCTGGTGACTTACGATTTTGTTGGTGGGCTCCATTTTTCTTGTGCCTTTTGATTTGATGTCCGTGTTCTTGCGTCTTCTCATCATCAGGAAGTCCCCTTCGGTAATTTTTGTAATGCTTTACATGAATTGGTATTTCTGTATCTAATGCTACCAAGTGGTACATGATATTTCTTTATTATATACTTCCTTTGTTTCTTTTTACTTGTAACCGTTTGATTTTCACGTTTACCAATGCATAACTTCAACCATTAGTATCTTTAATGACCAATATTTTAAAATTATGAAAAGTAGATATTCAGAAAATATACATTGAGACGAATCTAACAAGATTTTGCATGAATATGTTTTTTCTCAACTATAAATCACCATAGATAAACTAAGTAGAGTTGGTGAATAGTGTAAAAGTCAAACCATTGCAAGTAAAAAGAAATGGAGGAAGTAGTTCTTGAGATTTAGTGCCCAATCTCTGCAAATATCTTCTTATTCCCCTGAAAGAAGCAACTCTTTGACACTAGGTAACTAGGGCTGAATGTCAAGCCTTCTCCTTTCCTATCAATTTTTTATCTTTCCCGTGCTTTGTAGGCCTTATATTACGAGTAAAATTCTGGAATGGTTTTCTTGAAATTTCATGCCCCTCATATATGTATATATTACGAGATAGAGGGATGGGGGGGTTGGGGGGGGGGGAGATAAGTTCACATGAGAAAGCATCTTTAAAAAAGTGGATGCGACTCTCAGTCCTTAGTGAGAAGAAGTATTGTGACTCTTAAGTGTTGTAATTCTAAGTCCTCATTTTTCAAATAAGATGCTTTCTCATGTGATCTTGCCCTATATAGATAGATAGATAGATAGATATAGATATTAGTTTCCGAACTGTTTCATGTGAAAAATCAATTTAGACAAATTTGGAAGAGAAGTCTTTGAAAGACGAAGGAGATGTTTTCTTAATGAATATGTTCTTCCTGAGCAAACAAGAGCTCCCTTTCTTGATTTAAAGCCAGCCAATTTTTTTCAACAAAACTCCTACTCTGTGTCTTTCTCTCATAGTGAAGTCACTGGCCTAAATTGCAGTCAGCGACCATCCCTTGGGTAAATCTCCTTTTCCAACCACTTAACTCCCTCTATGGACTCAACACATTCTCAATTATTTCCAGGCTTTCACATCTTTGAGCAGGTTGGATCAGATTTTTTCTTTGGTTGCCTCTACTCTCTCTTTTCCGGCAATCCAGTTCTCCTCTAGTATCTTACACATATGTTGATTTTTTTTCTCATCTCTGCTGTGGTCTTGCACTTTTCTTTTGTCGTTGATGTGAAATAAGAGAGGGGAAGAGGAAATAAGCTTTTAGAGAGAGAAAGGAGGTTGGGAAACTGTCTAACAGTGGGGTTTCTTACTTTATGTGTTTGCTTCTTATTTATAATTTCATATGAAGCCCTGTAGAGGAGCTACTAGATTTAACAGTACATAATACATACTTCTCCATCTTTACTGGACTCTGTTTATTTTATTTATTTCGCTCAGCGCCTTTTTTCTGTTTTGAATATGAACTCAATACTTCTGGTTAATTTTTTGGTGCAATTGTTTTCTGGATTTATCAGTACGTAATACATACTACTTCTCTTTCTTTACTGGATTCTGTTTATTTTATTTATTTTGCTCAATATGAACTCAATACTTCTGGTTGCTTTTTTTGGTGCAATGGTTTTCTAGAATTGTTATAACGAATTGTTTTTTTATATTTCTTTTGGTTAAATTGCTCTTTCCTTAACTTTTCCATGTTTCCCTATATTGGAATTTTGCATATCTACTTCCTCTGTTTTTTTTTTCTTGTATCCATTTTTGGCACTTTACGTCGACCAATTTTGACAAGTTTTCTCTCATCATAATATAAGAAAAGTATAGTCAAAGTGGAATCTTGTTAAATTTGTCTCATTACGAGGATTTTAAATATCAACTCTTTATAATTTTTACGTATACGCAATCACAGATATTAATGTCCAAAGAAACATGTTGCAATGCGTGAAAAAGCAAATGGTGGTACTAAAAAAAGCAAAAACAGAGGAAGTATGTTTTGTTTCCATTTTCCTTTCCTTTTTCTATGCAAAATATCGATGCATTAAAGGATCTAATTGGCAAATTTGGAGCTCTTTGCTTAGCACATGTTTCAAAAAAGGTTTATCTATTCAAAAAAAAAAAAGTTGTGATTGATCAAGCAGTATGCACTTTTGATCATCGTTGATTGGGATTAATCCTATCTAGAAGAGTGGAAAATTTTGCTGGTCCCAAGACTTGAGAAGCGAAAAATAAAGCAAAGTTCTCGC